>NC_056748.1:482566895-482804395 GCF_019279795.1 Protopterus annectens
TGGGTTGTTTTGAGACTTCGGGGATACCATGGAGATTACTTGTTTATTATTGTATTAACAGAACAACTCTGGTCTGTGTTTGCTATAACCTGGTGAAGAAAGCCTTCAGGTTTATTTAAATTTTCTGCCCAAATGTGTGAAAAAGCAGGATTTTTAACGCATTCAGTCCTGAACTGTAGGGAAGCTCTAGCCAGTAATATTGCCTTCCATATCCTTTATACTATCTTATAAACAGTATGAATTAAAAAAAAAAAAAGTAGCATATGAAAATGTTTAAAAGACAATGGGCTTGTACTTTGGTGATATCAAAAGTTTGATTATACTGAATTTATATTGCAAATCTGTGAAATAAAAACTGTTTTGTAGTTGCTGAACATTACTTTTTATTTATTTATTATTTACATTTTTAATATTATGGTCAAAAAATATATTTCTGCAAACATGCAAGGTAGACCCAGTATATTAGTGAGTGAATTGTTTGCCTATGAAAAAGCTTTTGTGATATATGACAAGACTGGGTAGCACACTGCTGTTTTATAATCTTGAACAGTCAGTGCACATTATGTATATATCTTCACAGTATTTCAACAGGACAATATTCTACATAGTCATGTGTCATATGGCAAGTATCAGTGGCAAAAGGGACAAAACGGAGTGCCTTAATGTTATGTAGAAAATGGCAGTTTTTGCATGCTTGCAGGCCACACATGTTTTATAGTGTTACTTCAGTTATGAAGATATGGGTAAATAGTTATAACAGCTTTATCAAACAGCCATTCTTATCTCTGGGTGCCTTTACAGTTCCCACTGTGGGTTAGTATTAATTTTTACTAACATGCTTGCATGTGCCATCCACCAAATGACAGTAAACACATTTTTGCTTAATGTAAATATTTATAGTATGTAATTTTTAAAAAAAAACGTTATAAAGTTTCTTCAATAACTCGTCCTTCACTGTGCATAAGTGCCAGATCATGTCAGCTTAGAGATACCACCTTGTTCACAGTGACAGCATATCTTTTAGAAAAATTATTTTGCATTATCCGATATACTGTACTGAATCTATTTGTTTTTTCTTGCAGTTACACAGGCCAGTACAAAAGTACAATTTTTGCTTAGTGTAGCAGCTAAATTGTATTTTCCAAATGCTTAGCCTTACTTGTTTCAGCAGAACTTTCATTTGTACTTTTCCTGTTCTATGTTACATTCATACATATGTACAAATATTTCAAGCACGGGCGTTAATTCCCCCTCCTAGCCTGCCAGTATACCAAAACAATTGTTCCCATAAATGTTTAGGGTGGCTGTTCTTTAAAATATCTATAAACTAGTGCTTGCTTTAATGTCATTTGATAGTCTATTCCATGCATCAGCTGCTGTCTGAGAGAACCAATTAGTACACTTCTCATTCCTTATAGAATCTTCTACATAGGTTGTCTGATGATCCTCTACTGTTTGATAACCCCAAACATTCCCAGAAGTAGTATATACCTGAGTAAGGTCTCCTCTTAAATATCTGTATGAGACACTGTACAAGTTCAGATATTTTAGTCTTTCATAACTTAAATTTTCACATCCTTGGATGTCCTTGGTATATTTCTCCTCTACTCTTTCTAGTTCATTCATGCTTGTTTTCTTATAAGGTTTCCATGTTGTATTCCGTACTCAAGTTTAGGTCTGATATAGCTAACAAACAATGATGGCATCATTTCTGATTTCCTAGACTTCATAAATCTTTTTATACATCCTATAGTTCTATAGTTATCATTAGCCAATTGGCTAATATGATTAGAAAAACTCAAAGCTGGATCAATGTGTGCTGTATTAAATATTCACCTTTCAATTTGTCTCTCCCAAATCTCATATGTTTAGTATTTGATACATCTGTCAGCATATATTCTCCTGTTGCCAAATGGTCAATTTGGTCAAGTTCTTTTCCAGAGATGCCCTATCTGTAACACATGTAATCAGTTTACCCAATTTCAGGTAATCTGCTTATTTACTGTAGAACACCTTGGATGAAAGCTAGGTCTGAAAGATGCAAACTAAGCAAGTAAATCTTAGGACAGAGCCCTGTGGGACACCCTGACTGTAATCAAGAATTTCACCTATCCAATTCCTGTATGATAACTGGCATTGTCCTGTTTGTAAGCCATGCACCTATCCATCAAGGGTGCATAGATGCCTAGCTGTTCAACTTTATTGATCAATGTTTCGTATATGACCCTATCAAATGTTGGTTAAGTTTATATAAATTACATCACAACACAATTTTTCATTCATAGCTGTTGTTATATTGTTATAAAACAAGCAATTCTGGTCCACCATTAACACTATCCTCCACCCAGGGAAGGTCCACCCCCTCCCCCCCCAGCAGTATTGCTGAATCCTTCAACAAACACTTCACTGAAACTATAACATCTCTAAACAAACAACACTTCCCTACAGTAGCCCCCCCCAACTCCTAACCCTAAACCTCCCACTTCTCTTTTCTTCACCTCAGTACCTACCTCCAACATAAAAAGACTATTGTCAAAACTTAACCCAACACACTCGCAGCTGTGACAACCTCCCCTCTGAATACTTGAAAATTGCAGCTGCTACACTAGCCTACCCAGTTTCAATTCTAATTAACCATTCATTTAAAGAAGGCTATGTTCCCTTGATATGGAAAATATCCCACATCATTCTCCTCCACAAAGACACCCCATCCACCGACCTCTCCAATTACCGCCCCATTGCTATCCTCTCCCCCTCTCAAAGATACTTGAAAAATGTATCAACACCCAGGTATCCAACTACCTCCTAGCTAATAATCTCCTCTCCAAAACCCAACATGGTTTCAGGCCATATCACAGCACTACCTCCGCTCTGCTCTCCTTCACCAACACTATAATTCATCACAAAAACAATGGCCTCTTCTCTACTGCCATATGTCTAGATCTCTCAAAGGCCTTTGGCATGGTATCTCATGAGCTACTACTCTCTACTCTCCCCAACCTCTCCTTCTCACAGTCAGCCTGCAACTGGTTCCACAGCTATCTACATGGACTCCAGCAGTCAGTAATCTGGGACGATAACCTATCACCTCGCCTCTCAGTTACTCTGAGTTCCCAAGGATCTAACCATGGCCCTCTGCTATTCTCACTTTTCACTAACAACCTACATACTGCCACCACACAAGCATCTCTTCTACAGTACGCAGATGACTCTACTCTCATCTGCTCTGCCCCCACTCTACCAGAACTACAACAAATCACACAGGAATCATTCTCTTCTGTAGAAAACTGGCTATCCAATGCTGAGCTCCTACTCAACCCAAGTAAGACAAAACTTCTCCTGTTCCAACCTTCCAAAGCCACCCAAAACACCCCCCACTTCAACATTCCTGCCAAAGACAGTACCATCATCTTTCCATCAGAACACACAAAATTACTCGTTGTAGAAATAGAGAACAAACTTATAACTGATACTCGCATATCTCTCACAATAAAAAAAGTTCACAATAAACTTGGTGCATTATATCGAAGCCGCCAGTTCCTAACCAAGGCAGCTAGAATCTCCATAGCCAATTCCCAGCTAATCTCCACCCTACGCTATGCATCCCCCCTGTACTTTACCAACCTTAGACAGACAGACCTACATGAGCTGGATGTTTGTTACAACAAAAATCACTAAATTTGCCACTGGAACCTCCTTTCGCAGCCATCATTGTATCTCCCTTAAAGAAGTAAACTGGCTAGAACTCCCACAACTCCTTCACTTTAATCAACTCACCCTCGCTCATAAACTTATTAACCACCCGCTTAACATCCCTTCCCTTTAAGCCTTTATCCAACCCTATCACTCCACTAGGCCCCTAAGATCAAGCAACAAAAATCAATTCACTATTATCAAACCCAAAAACTCAGCAGGAGAAGCCATATTTTCATGTACCATATCTAAACTTTGGAACAATCTTCCACCCTCTGTAGCTACTCTACCTTCCAGCAGCCTTTTCAAGTCTGCGCTCAGATTCCACTTAAATTTGCACTGGCTTTGTCCTTGTTCTAATCCAGACTAACACCCCCACCCTTACTCCCCCACCACCTAGACTCTTAACCCAACTATACTACCGCCACTACTAACCACAGTCAGAGATAGCTAGTTGTCTTTACATACTTTAACATCTTGTCTGACAACTTTGTTACTAATATTATAAACAACAAGAAACTCTTAACTTGCAACATTTACTGTATATGCTGTTGATAATCAATATCTTGTTATTGTGTTAAAGCCAACAACCTGTAATGTTTACTATTGCTGCAACTTTGTATCTCTATTTATCATGTACATGATGTGGAGCTTTTCCCCCTGGGCATCCGCTGAAAAAGGACCTGCGTCCAGTCGGAATTTCTCGGTAAGCAAATGTAAATAAAATAAATAATAATAAATAAGAACATCATGTTAAAGATGGTAATAGATCTGTTTTCAACATAATCATGCTGATATATGGTTTCAAGTCCCAGCCTATCCAATTCTGACAACTTATCCAATATTACCTTCTCAATTATTTTTCCACAACATGAAAGACTTGAGTTTGTATGATTCTGTATTTGTCCTACTCCCCTTACCCTGAAAGACATATTTAATAAGCACGTCTCCAATCTTGAGGAATCTCCCCATATTTATACGTCCTAGTAAATAATAGATGTAATGGTACTGTAAGCTCTTGCTGAAGAGTCTTCGGGTCATTATAACCAATTCCATCTCCTCCCTGTGCTTTGTTTGGATCCAGTTTGCATAGTTCTTTTTCAGTATAATCTAATTTGATTAGAGTATCTGAGGTTACCTGGATGTCACTAGATAAACTTATCAGCACCCCCTTTATGGAACCCGACTGTTTTGCATATGGTTTTGTAAGTATATCTGTGATCTGTTGTCTGAGAGTAAATTTTAGAATCTACCCACAGTTTATCAATTTGTAGTATACCTTTACTTTATCCACTGCTTCTGTATATCTTGTAGCCCAGGCAGGTATGACCCTAGCCCCTGAGTAGCATCCTGCCATCACCCAGAATTATACCACAGTACAAGGACAAAAATGATTGACTTCAACAATCGGTTAAGTTTCTGGTGTCATTCTAAGGGGATCCAGAATCTTGTCTGCCTGGGATGACATGATCGGCAAACCACGATGCTTTGCCAGAGATGGGCCTGCACCTGTTGCCCTTGGGATTCCGGATACTGGCTAAGGTTCTTGCCACCCCTATAGTGCCTTTTTTAGGCAAGATTCAAATGACAAATTCACCACCATAACAGGTACAAGCAAGCAAAATCTGAGGATAATGCTACTTAATGCTAGAAGTCTAAACCTCAAAATGCACTCACTCGAGGCACTCCTTAAAATAGAGAACATCGACATCTGTGCGGTGACAGAGACCTGATTCAAGGCTCCAGTGAGCACCACTACATTACCATGCTATAATTCATACCACACCTTTCGGCCACCTAACCTGAACCGAAGCACTAAAGGCGGAGGCGTGTCAATATTCATTAAGGATATCCACACCTCCAGGCTAGTTGCTCAGCATAATGCATCTGAGATTATACAAGTGCAACTAACTCTGGGCAAGACTGCAATGCAAATTGTAGCATGCTACATATCCCCCACCATGTCCCAGGATTCCCACTCCTCATTTCTTGATACCCTGGAAAATATTAGGGTACAACCTAAAAGCCTAATAATGGGCAATTTCAACTACCCCACCATTAACTGGGAAAACTACTCATGTACGAACTCTTGTGCTCAACGTTTTCTGGAATTCATAAATTCCAATGCCTTGGATCAACTTATCCACACCCCCACCAGGGGCAGCAATATCCTAGACCTGGCCATTACCAACATGGGCAACCAGTGTTCCACACCAGAGGTCAATTCCTCATTGGTTAGATCCGACCACAAGCAAATCACCCTAGACATCCACATCCCACCCCCACCCCCCATTAGGGAAACCACCGTAAAAAATTTCTCCAAAGCCAACTTCACGCTTCTTGAGACAGAAGTGGCAAACTTCACGACACCTATGCTGACGGACAATAGAGATACGACTGCTGAATCCTATACAATTGCACTTTGTAAGCACTTGCATGAGTGCATGGATCGTGCAATCCCTAACAGAATCAAGATGCTATCCTCCAAAAAAAGGAAGCCAATCTGGTGGTCCCCTGCTATAAACAAACTCTACAACAGAAGAAAGAAACTGTTGCAAAAAAGAGTAAAATCCCATGATTGGAAGAACACCGTGGTCAGCCTCGGTAAGAAGCTGAGATCCCTCATAAAATTCTCCAAAGCTAGTTACGAAAACAAAATCGCCACTGATTCTAAAGACAACCACAAAGCATTCTATAGCTATATCAAGAATCTCAATGGCAACACTCAGATCTCCTCTGAGTTACAGCACAATGGCACTAAATATACAGAGCCAACATCCTGGCAGATAGGTTTAGTGCTAACTTTACCCCTCCCTCATGCCCTAAAGGGTCCATCTCTACACCAAAAGAATGCAAAGTACCTGTAATCATGGCTGCACAGGTAAAAAAAACACACACTCCAAAGCCAAGAACACCTCATCCATGGGACCTGACAACATCCCAGGCTGCGTTCTACATGAACTAAAGAACGAACTGGAACCCCACCTAAGTACCATGTTCAATCATAGCCTCACCTCAGGCTTTGTGCCCACAGAATGGCACACAGCAAAGGTTATCCCACTCCACAAAGGGGGGAGCCACAATGGGCCCCGGGAACTTCCGCCCCATTAGCCTGACTAGCCTGGTCTACAATGTTATGGAGCATATCATCATGGAACTTATAAACAATGACATTGGTAATCTCCAAACTCTGGACCCTACCCAGTTCGGGTTTGTAAAAGGCAGATCAAGTCTCCTAAACCTGATAGACTTCTTTGAAGCGGTCACCAAAGCCGTAGATGAGGGTAAGGTGGTACACACAGCCTATCTAGATCTCGCCAAGGCTTTTGACACCATCCCCTACTCTGGAATTATACACAAACTCACTAAACTAGGTATAAATCCCTATGTCACAAGGTCACAAGATGGGTTGCCAACTGGCTGACTGACAGAACCCACACTGTAAAAGTAGCAGACTCTAAATCCAACTTCAGACCAGTGACAATTGGAGTACCACAGGGTTCAGCCCTAGGTCCTCTCCTGTTTGGTATCTACTTCTCTGAAGTACAGGCTAACACAGAAGGTCTTTGGCTTACAAAGTTCGCAGATGACTGCAAACTAGGAGCCATAATCAAAACTCCTAACGATGTGGACATCCTACAAAAGGGCCTCACTGAGACAGATGCCCGGTGTCAAAGCCATGGCCTCAAGTTCAATGCCAAAAAGTGCATTGTCATCCCTTTTGGTAAAAACTCTGTACCCATGAACTACCACATAGGCGGTAGTCTACTTAACACCGAAAGTGGGATAAGAGACCTTGGGACACAGGTGAACAGTAGTCTCTCCTTTGATAATCACATCGCCACAGTAGTCAGGAAAACCTTCTACGTGGCACACATCATCACAGAAGGTTTCTCATCTAGGAAAAGAGGTCATTGTTCCCCTCTACTCATCACTCATTAGACCCATTCTAGAGTACAACGCCCCTTTTGGTATGTACCTCACAAGACATCTACAACAACTGGAAAGGCCACAGAATTACCTCACAGAGGATTACCGGCCTCAAACAGATTCCCTACACAGACCATATCAAAAAACTCCAGCTTTACTCTGTCGCATATCACCTACTCAGAGGCGATCTCTGCCTAACATACAAAGCTATGTCAAGCCCAGATATGTTGGACATGCTCCACACAAAGAAATCCCAATCCCTCCGACCTACATTCTCCAGGGACCTAAACCTTGTCACCATAATAAACAGAACATGCTGGAGGGATAGATTCCTGTCCCAGAGACTTCCCATACTCTGGAACAAACTACCTATCTATATCAAACAAAGCTCCTCATTAGCACTCTTCAAGAAAAATCTTGATGATTGGATGGGAGATAGGAAATTCACCCAGGGGATCTCTTCTGTGGCTCTGCTTGACAGGGGCACAGGAAAATAATTTTCTTGGGTGGCAAAAGCCAGGGTACCGTTTGGCTAGGCTTATATAGGCTCTAGAGCCAATAGCCTAGTACCTACCTATGAACCTATAGAATGGTTTCCTGTTATGCTGAATATCTTTATGTAAATTTTCATTTAATTTTTTTCTTGATTTTGTCTCTCACTGTGCTTAATTTGTTTGGCCAGCTTGTTTTTTTTTTCTTCAGATGTTCTTCGTGTTTCACTGTTGCAGTCATTACAATTGGGTTATCCCACTGGCAGGCTACCCTCAGTCGGCTTGAATTTCAAAGTCTAGGTCCGGCATCGGTTGCTGTCGCCTCTCCCCTGACCTCAGTGCGCCAGGGGTATAAAATATGCAGCCAACACCATTTTCTTCAATCTTTCTTGCCGCGCGGTGCCCGAAGCAAAAGCAAGTCCGCAAGTGCCGGTCGGCCGACTCCTGAGATTTTCGTGTTCGAATTTCAGATCTGAAGTCTTCACTAAAAAGCTAAGTACCCCGTTGGGGAAACTTTTTTCATGCTCCAGACCGATGTCAGAAAAAGTTAATAATTGTATTTCTTGTGGGAAGCAAATACCTCATAAGGACTTTCATTCTTACTGTATTCCTTGCCTAGGCCCTGACCACAACGTTGCTAGTTGTCGGTTTTGTGCTAGATTTAACCAATGCACTATTAAGCTTCAGTACGATTTTGCATTTCACTATTTTGGCAGAAGATTTAACTATACAATGTCGTCGGATAGCCATCTGACTACCGAAATTCACAAGAAACGCAAAGAAAAGGACAGGCATCCGAGGTCCAAAACCGACAACGAGGCTTCTTCTAAGCCAGTCGCCGGTGTTCAGTGAGGCGCCTTCGCAGCCCCCGACGACTGCTACTTTAGACTTGCAGGCCGCTACTGACACCCACATGGAGTCGACCAGGCTGCTGGAAGTTCAAGGTATTGGACCTTTGGAAACTATTCCCTCAGATGGGTCCAGAGCCGCTGAGCAGGCATCGGCTTTTGAGGGTGTTTTCAGACCTACTCAATTATATGTTAAAACGACTTCAGCATCTAAGGCAAAGACTAAAGTACCTTTAAAGACAAAGAAACAAGTACAACAGCCTCATGGACAGGACTCCATGCTTAAAAAACAGATGCTCAAAATGGCTGAAGACCTAATTACTTTGATCAGGGGTTCCCATCCCCCTCATGATAAAGAGGCTTAGGCAAGAGACAGAATATGAATCCTCAGATCAGGTTTCCATTTAATCTGATTCCTCTTCTGATCAGGAATACTCTCTTCCTCCCTATGAGGATTCTGATGCTGAAGAATCTATCCCTTCAGCCTCTCCTCCTGAGGATTATTCTTTTGTGGAAACTTTACATACCATGAGGGAGCATTTCCACTGGTAGAGTCAAGTTTATTCTGAATCTAAGAAAAGGCTCAGAGACTTCCTTTTACTACCACAACACAGGCCCCTAGCAATTCCACCTGTGTTAGACATTGTAGATGATGTATTTTCAGTGTCCAGTCTGACCCCTGACTCCTTACCTCCAGCTCCTGTTAAGCCGGCCAGGTACTACAGGGTTCCTGACTCTCATAAATTCTTTTTCAAAAACCCTGCTGCTGACCCAGAAACTATCTCTCAGGGTCCCAAAGGGGTCAAGGCTTCCACTGCAAAAAACCCTTCTCCCTCTGACAGGGATTCTAGGGCACTGGACAGATGGGGAAAAAAGATTTACACTTCTGCTACCTTGGCTATAAGGGCTTTAAATTGTCAGTTTCATATGCTCAGATATCAGCAATATATTATGTCACTGCTTAAACAGAAAATGTTGATAAATTCTGAATGTGCAGTAAACAAAGAAATGCAGGATTTATTGCATGCAGCTGAACAAGTTGGAAAGCATACTTTGCAATGTGGTTTTGATTCTCTGGAGGCCTCCTGCAGGGCCGCAGTTACGGGTTCTGTCATTAGGAGGCATGCTTTGTTAAAGGAACAAAATCTACCTGATCATGTTAAGGCAAAATTATTAGATGCTCCATTACAGCATAATGCTTTGTTTGGCATTAAAGCAGAAGAGGTGTTAAAGAAAATGGAGGACAAAGCTAAATCTATGCGAACAGTCAAGGATTTCTTACAGGTACAGCCACCAAGATTTAGCAGACAGTGGCCTACAAAGAATTGGTCCTTTCCAGTGTCAGACAGGCCACAAAGGGGCAGATACAGACACCCTAGAGGCAGATCCCAGCCCCAAGGTTCGTACAGGTCTAAACAATGGGGTGCTTCTACCTCCAAAACTGGAGAAGACAAATCACAGCCATACAGGAAACAGTCCCAATGACTTCCCCCTGCCTGCACCAATCACTTATCTTCTGGCAGCACCTTTAGGGGGAAAGCTAGCATTTTTTTCTCAAAATTGGCACATAACCCAGTAATCCACAAACTCCAAGGAAAGGGTGCCACAGAACCAAGAACCAGTAAAACCAACAACGGGCATCCAAAGAGGCGGGAGGTAATAATAATACACAAGCCTGTAGGGTGTAGGCAGTAGCAGGTTTAATCGCATAAATGCCACATAATACAAAGCGTTTTCGTCCACCAGACTTCAGATGTAAAATGAATGAATGAAGGCTATGTCCAGGACAAATGGGTCTAAAACAGTGTCACAAGGCTACAGGTTTCACTTCCATACCCTGCCAAGGGCAAACGGTTGGCCAGACCAGCCAAAACATCAATGGGCAGAGGCACAAAAACAAGTCTCATCCTTCATGGACATGAGGGCCATTCAACAAGTACCAGAGCAAGAGCAGGGACAAGAATTCTATTCAAGACTGTTCTTGGTACCCAGAAAGGACAAAGCCTGGAGACCTATACTGGACTTATCTATTCTAAACACATATCAGGATATTCCAAAATTCAAAATGTTGACTCTACAGCAGTTTCTGCCCATGTTGAGCAAGAAGGCTTGGCTTGTGACTTTAGATCTAAAAGAGGCATACCTGCATGTCCCAATCAGACAAACATGCAGAAGATACCTCAGATTCAAAGCTGGCTCAATGTACTACCAATTCTCTGCACTGCCCTTTGGCTTATCTATTGCGCCCAGGGTCTTCACAAAGTGCCTGGCACCAGTAATTGCATTCTGCAGACAAAGAGGAATACAAATATATCCTTGCTTGGACGACTGCCTCATTCAAGCAGAGAACAAGGACATTCTACTACAGCATCTGGTGTTTGTAAAGAGATTACTACCATGCCTAGGGTACACAGTCAACGAACAGAAATCAAAACTAGTACCCTCTCAAGAGATAATATTCCTGGGTGCAAGCTTAAATACAACTGCCCAGATGGCTTATCTCACGCCAGACAAAGGCAACTGACTACCTATTTCAAAATGTTGGCAACAAAGGCCCAGTTACCTGCATGAAAAATTCTGCAGGCTTTGGGCTTCATAGCATCCTGCATTCTACTAATTCCATATGCAAGACTGCATATGAGGAAACTTCAGTGGTACCTAAAAAGTGTTTGGACTCGACATTGCCACAGCCTGGAAATAATAGTTACTCTTATTCCCTGCCTACAACAGGAGTTTCGATGGTGGGCGAAGGCCTTGTCACCAGAGCAAGGGATAGCCATTCACTCTACCCCCAGCCACACAGACATTAACAACGGATGCATCGGATTCTGCCTGGGGAGCCCACATGGCAGGAAGATATATTCAAGGCACATGGTCCACAAACCAAATGCATCTACATATCAATCAAAAAGAGATGCTAGCTGTTCAAAATGCCCTGACAGCCTTCAAGGACCTACTAAATCCGGGACTACTACTGATAGACAGACAATACCACGGTCATGTGGTATATAAACAAGCAGGGAGTCACTCATTATTACCCCCTTTGCAGACTGGCCTTGACTTTGTGGGACACAACATTGACTTACCAAGTACATCTGCAGGCACAATTCCTGCCAGGAAAGATAAATACTCTGGTAGACGAACTAAGCAGAAACCTCATGGATCCCCATGAGTGGAAATTGGATTCACAAGTCTTCAGCATGGTAACAAGGAAATGGGGATGTCCGGACATAGATCTATTTGCCTCACCTCACAGCTGCCAACTAAAGAGATTCTGCACAAGGACTTATCACAGACAAGCATGGAAAGTGGATGCCTTATTTTTCAGCTGGAAAAATCTTAATAGTATATGCCTTTCCTCCTCTGCCTCTCCTCCCCAAGGTACTCCTAAAGGTCAGACAGGAGAAGCCAAAAATGATACTGATTGCCCCAGACTGGCCACGCCAGTACTGGTATCCAATCCTAAGGAACTTGTCTCAAGGCCCAGCCTGGACCTTACCTCAAGTACCTCATCTACTGCCCAGCAGAACAATCGGATCCTGCACAGCCAACTCAAGACCTTAAATCTGGCAGCATGGCAGATAATGTAGTCATACAAAACAAACCTCTCACTAAAGCGGTGATGGATGTCATTTTGGAGGCCTAGTGCCAGAAAATCCTATGCTGGAAAATGGAAGAGATTCTGTGCTTGGAACCAGGCACAAGGAATTGACACAGCTGTACCAAATATTCCTCAGATTTTGCAATACTTGACTGAGATGCTGGACAAAGGCCTATCCTTTTCATCTATAAAAATTCATGCCTCTGCCATTTCGGCTCATTGCAATACAGAGCCACCAATCTTTTCTCATCCTTTATTAAGGCAGTACATCAGAGGGGCCAAAATTTTAAGACCTCCAAAGAGATCACCAATACCTGCATGGGACCTCAATTATGTCTTAGAAAAGCTCACTCTGCCTCCTTTTGAGCCAGCCGCTACAGCTGATATAAAGTTTTCATTTTAGAAAACAGCTCTGCTCCTAGCAATAACTTCTGCAAGACGAGTCTCAGAGCTACAGGCACTCATGGCTGTGGAACCTTTTATCATGTTTTATCCAGACAGGGTTTCTCTGAGACAAACCCGACATTTATGCCTAAGGTAGTGTCCAGTGTGGCCCTTAACCAAACTATTAATCTGCCTACCTTTTATCCAAACCCACAGAATAAGGGGGAGAAAATTCTGCATTCTTTGGACATACACAGACGGCTATGCTTCTATTTGAACAGAACCAAAGCTTTCAGATAGACAGCGCAATTACTAGTGGCATATGCTGCAGGATCACAAAGAAAGGCTATCTCAAAGCAGACTGTTTAAAAGTGGATAGGCCACTGCATTCGTTTCTGCTATTCACAACATGGCAAGCCAGTACCTAAGGGCATTAGGCCACATTCAACCAGAGCAGCAGCCACTTCAGCAGCCTTCCTCAGGGGAGTACCAACCAAAGATATTTTAGAGGCTGCTATGTGGAGTTCAGTGCACACCTTCACAAAGCACTATCACTTACCACTCTACTCTAAATCCAGGGCAGGCTTTGCCACTGTAGTTCTGCAGGGCCTAATAGC
Organism: Protopterus annectens; assembly: GCF_019279795.1. NCBI lineage: Eukaryota > Metazoa > Chordata > Ceratodontiformes > Protopteridae > Protopterus > Protopterus annectens. Next base: position 482,580,460 of record NC_056748.1, read on the forward strand.
CGCTCCTAATGCTATTTAGCTCCAGCCTCCCAACCTTAGCTTTGGGATTCAACCCAATTGTAATGACTGCAACAGTGAAACACGAAGAACATAGTACATTTGTGTACACTTACCATAAATGTAGATGTTCGAGTGTATTAACTGTTGCAGTCCAGATTACCCACCTGCCATCCTCCATTTCTTTGCTGGAACTTATCTGTACTTCTCTAGTCTATACAACCTATGTGGTGTATTTGCTTGTAGATAAAGGCAAAATATTTACTTTGGTGCATGCATGTTTTATTGACATATTTTTAGCCCACCCTTTTGGGGGCACCTGACATCTGGGGCAAGAAAAACTGAAGAAAATGGCGTCAGCTGCATCTTTTACACGCCTGGTGCACCGACGTCAGGGAAGAGGGGAAGAGGTGACAGCAACCGACGCCGGACCTAGACTTTGGAATTCAGGCCGACTGAGGGTAGCCTGCCAGCGGGATAACCGAATTGTAATGACTGCAACAGTGAATACACTCGAACATCTACATTTATGGTAAGTGTACACAACTGTACTTTTTGAAAGTTGTACTTCAACCTCTCTTCCATTTTCTTTTCTTTCACCTTAATCAGGTATGATGTTCTTATGGAACTATGTCCTCCTGATGTGTGCCTAGATCCTGATGGTAAACATTTTTTTTTATTTTTTGCATTCAATCTGTCTATTTTTCAAACATTCCACATTCCTTCTGCAGTCTTTCCCACTGAACGCATCACTGCAATTAGTTTTACTTGGTGACCGTTTTGCTTCCATATAATCTGTTATTAATCTTCTGTGTATTGGTTTAGATTTCTGTTTTAGCAAAATTATCTAGCAGCAAATTAAATTTTATAACCACATGATCACTGCACAGTGTTAAAACTTGATGTTGAGTAACAGTAAAGCTGATGTTAATCTTTGTTCATTCCTTACTGATGGGTTATCGGTTCAGTCCTCAGACCCGAGCTGGCCTTATACCAAGCTCGCGTCAGCCAAAAACTCTCGAGCCAAGATCCTACCCACAATGCTCTGTTCCCTGTTACCTCAGATCTCGTTTGCCACATTGCTGTACAGCTGTGTCAAGCCTTCTCTCTGTTACGTGTTCAATTTTTTGAAGTTTTTGTAATATTAGTGTTTAAAAAGTTTTCAAATCTTCACTATTTCTTTCTTCCTACCCCATCACAACTTTGAGACTCTCTCCCTATAGCATATTCTGTCCCTTTTCTTACCTTTGAGGTAATTCTCCATTACCATCGTTGGTAATTCTTCCTCTTACTTTCTTACCCTTCTGGGTAGTTTCTCCCTTGATATTACAATGTCAGATAAGAAAATTAGTGTTGGTTTCAAACAATGTACAGAATGTAGCCATAAGTTACTGCTTTCTGATGATGATGATTTGTGAGTTTATTGTCTGAATGTTTCCCACCTTTCAGTGGTTCCCCAGTGTAGGATTTGCAGAAATTTCTCGACTAGGACTCTGAATGAAAGAAAGAATAAACGTATACTAAAAGGCCTCCTTAAAACTCCTTTCTGCAAGGCTGTCTGAGTCAGAGGGCTCACCCCCTCCTCCTAAACCCCGTAAGAGGTGATCTGCTTTCTCTTCGAGGTCACTCACAAGGAGTCGACTCACAAAAAGGTGAAAACTTTGGGCCCGGTGCTGCCATTTGTGGTCCTTTTGATCCCAGCCTCGGCACCGACCCAGTTTATTCTAACTCCAGCTATATCTTCTTCACTGGCACCGGAGTTCCCGGTTCACACACTTGCAGCTCCGACAGTATCGTCACAGCCTTTTTTGGCACCACTGACATTGGTGCAGACTCTCTTGGCACCATCTCTACAGGTACAGTCTCCTTTGGCTCCATCCTTGCTGATGCAGTCAACTTCCAGGCTACTGCCCTCTATGGTGCAGACGCCTTCAGCACCGACCTTCTGCTCTGTGCAGTCAGTTTCTTTACAGTAGTTACCGGTACATACACCTTCTTCGGCACCGTATTCATTGGTGCAAACATTTACCACACCGCCCTTCACAGTGCAGACACTCTCGATGCCTATGGCACCACCTTTGTCGGCACAGATACCCTCAGCATCATTCTCCTTGGTGCAGACACCCTCAGTTCCGGGCTCTGCATCACACAAACTCACAAGAACTAAGTACTCTCCCTTCTTAGATCGTTTTGTGGTAAGTCAGCACAGCCCCTTTTTAGAAAGGCCAGAATCTCCATCAGGTCTCTCTATGAGGTCGACCAGGAGCCTCTCAGAACAGGATGTGTTGAGGCTTGTCGATCAGTTGCTTGTGGCCAGGGGACTCTCTAATCTATCTAAAGCTGCGCTGCCTCTTGCAGGTGACTGTTTTTCTCCACAGACTCCATCTTACACTCCTCCTTTGACTACCAGGGAAGCATTGAAGCCCCTTCCTCCGACAGCAGCTTCTTTTCCTTTGACACCAACAGTGGACCTCACTTTGGAGCCAGAGTCATCCTTGTGGCCCTTGGTGCACTGGGCCCTACTCAGGTTAGCGACTGTGTCGTGGAGGCAGCCGTTCTTGGTTTGACGCAAATTTTTTATATGGCACCCTTCAGGAATCCTCCTCCCCTCACGCTCCACAGCCCTCTTGAGACTCCTGGTCTGGGGGTCGGCTCGTCAGAGCGGGGAGTGACCCCGGTCCCGAGGTTGTCGTGCTCTATTCCAGGCTCCCATCCCTCTTCGGGCAGTTTGGCCTTCCAGGCCATGGAGAAGGCGCTTGCCTCTGCTAGCAAAACACCCATGTCAGAGTCCTTGTCCCCCTCTGTACCGCAACTGTCACAAGCCACAACTAACGGACCCTGGGCACAAGGGCCTCAGGTTTCTCCCCCTCAGGAGATCCCCTCCTCACAATCTTCCCCAAAGCTCCCCACTGAGGAAGTCCCTTGCAAGGCTTTGTGCAAGAGAAAGCACATGGACTCCACTGAGGTGTCTCTAACTGAAGATGCAGAGTTTGATGACGGGGAAGGGTCCCCACGGTCACCCTTTAATGAGGTGACCTTTGGTGACATCGTCGAGATCCTAAGATAGAGGGACGACTGGAAGTCCTCCAACCCTTCCTCAGAGGAATCCGTATTCCTGCAGGCCTTTCATGCCTGGCCCCCTACCTCCTGGGTTACCCCACTGGCCAATGTGCTTGTCCAGCTCAATGTCCAGCGTGCACTGAAGGCTCATGACAGTTTAGAAGCTATACCTTGGATGCCTGGCAAAATTTTATCTCCCCCTGCTGAACATCCTCATTAGTCCAAAAGTCTTCCAGTAGATGCCATGGTGGTGGTGGCTGCAACTAAAAAAGACTTGGCAGAAGAGAGCCAGACTGTCCATCCACCCAACAAGGAGTCGCGGTCGATAGACTCGGGAAGCATGTGTTTGCTTCATTGACGTTCACTGTAAGGTCCTTGAACTACTTGGCACACTTTACGAGGCTCCAGAGAGACTTCATCAACCAACTCTCTGAAAGCTTGGCAGGAGCGGTTTCTGAAGAGGTGCGTGACAATGTAGCCTCTCATATAGCAACCCTGGAATCCATATCCAATTCTTCCATGTGCCTTATTTCACATGCAATGGAAGGAGTAGCTAGAGCGGCAGGTGCAGGCATAGTCACGAGATGTCATGGCTGGATGTGCCTTTGTTACGTTGCGGACTCCTTTAAGGCTTCCTTTATGAATGCCCCCATCGAGGCCGCTTCATTGTTTGCCCCAAAGGTTAAGGATACGCTGGCAAGGTGTGAACAAGATGGTAAGACCCTGTCTGCTGTTGTCTGACACTCCACCCTTCAACGACTCTACTGCAGAAGTCAGAGGAGCGGGAAGATGACACAGAAAATCACAGGGCTCTTTCCATGACACACATGCCAAGTTCTACCCTAAGGGCAGAGGGGGAAACTCTAATGAAAGATGCCCCTTTCAGGGCAGGGGAAGTCCATGAAAACGGGGTTTCAGAGATTCTTTCTCTGGGCAACCCTACCAGCGCTCCTGAAGTGTTGACCGACTGCTCACCCCTGGAAGCAGTCGGTCGATGTCCTTCAAGAATGCAACTGCAGTCATAACATGTGGGTTGTCCTGCCTCAGGCAGCCCTCGGTCGGCCGGATTCCAAAGTCTGGGTCCGACGTCGGCTGATGTCGCATTTCTCTCCGACGTCAGAGCGGCTGGAGTACATAAGCATCAGCCGACGCCATTTTCTTCAGTCTTTCTTGCCGCGCGGTGCCCGAAGCAGAAGCAGTTCGCAAGTGCCGGTCGGTCAGCTCCTGTATTCTACAATACCGAAGTCATCAAAAAAGCTAAGTACCCCGTTGGGGACCTTTTCTTGCCTCAGCCGATGTCAGAAATTACTGAAAAAGTTAACAATTGTCTTTCTTGTGGTAAACAAATACCTCATAAGGATTTCCACTCTTACTGCCTCCCTTGCCTGGGCCCAGACCACGTCGTCTCGGCCTGTGTAGCCTGTGCTCGCTTCAACAAGCGCACTCTCAGGCGCCGGGCGGAGTTCCCTGAAGATTATTTCGGCGATAATTTTGCTTACACCATGCCGTCGGATCCGACATCGCAAACTCTCAAAAAGCGAAAAGACCGGGACCGACATCCTCGGCCCGTGTCTACCACCGACTCCACGCCAAAACCTAGCTCGAGTGCTCCGGTTCCCTCTGAGACGGTCTCTCCACCGCTCCGAACTAAAGACACCGCATTACCGACGACTCCGATTCCAGACATTACTCCGCCAGTTATAGATTTTCCTCCGGATACCGAAACCAAGGAAATGCCCGAGACCATTGCTGTAGACAAGGTCACTCCTGCACGTGGAGCTGCCAGGCCCCCTATGGCCATGTCTATTAAGGCCTACACTAGGGCTAAGGCAGCCAGCAAAACAAAGCATATTACTTCTAAATCCTTACCTCAGCCGACTCCAGAGACACAAATTATGTCCATGGCTGCTGATTTGATTTCCATGATTAGAGGTTCACAGGCCCATCCTGAGAGAGGATCTCAGCCTCCTCCTGATAAAAGGCCCCGGGTTGAACCCTCTGATCCTACTCCTTCTGATGAAGATTCTGAGGGCTCTGTCCACTCAGATAGCCAGGAAGAGCTCTTCCAGACCTATGAGGACTCGGATGCAGAAGATTCCATCCCCTCGGCCTCCCCTCCTGAGGATATTTCTTTTGAGGAAGTTCTGCACACCATGAGGGAACATTTCAAGTGGCAAGGTCAGGAATATTCTGATTCTAGGAAACGCCTTAGGACTTTCCTTAAGAAGCCTCAGCACAGGCCCTTAGCTATTCCTCCTGTACTTGATGTTCTGGATGATTTGTATTCTGACTCTAGTGCTACCCCTGATTCTCTTCCTCCTGCTCCAGCCAAGCCAGACAGGTATTACAGGGTCCCAGAAACTCATTCCGATTTATTCAGGGCCCATACTGCTGATTTGGAAACTATTTCACAGGGGCCTAAAGGAGTTTCAGCCTCTACCTCAAAAAATCCTTTGCCCTCCAACAGGGAAGCTAGGTCATTAGAGAGATGGGGCAAAAAGGTTTACACATCCACTACCTTATCTATGAGAGCATTAAATTGCCTTTTTCATATGTTACAATATCAGGATTATCTGTTAGAAGATTTACAAAAAACATTAGCCACTCCTGATCCTTTAGACAGGAAGACTTTGCAGGAAGCTGTACATAACACTCAGCAAGTAAGCAATCACTTCCTGCAGTGTGGATATGATGCACTGGAAGCTTCATGTAGGGCAGCTATGACAGGGGCAGTCATTCGTAGACATGCTTGGTTAAAAGATCAACCTCTACCAGATCATGTAAAAGCAAAACTTCTGGATGCACCTTTGGAAAAGAACAAGCTTTTGGTGCAAATGCTAAGGATGTGTTAAAGACCATCAAGAAAAAGCAAAATCAGTTCAGACTGTGAAAGATTTCCTCCAGGTTCAACCCCCAGATTCAGTAGGAATTGGCCTTCAAAAACTGGTCCTTTCCTAATCCAGAAAAGTTTCAAAGGGGTAAGAACAGGCGTGGCGAGGAAGAGGCCAATACAGAGGCCCTTACAGGGGCGACAATGGCAGCCTGGAAACCAAAGAAGTGACGAGGGGTTTCACCTGCCCCACAACCACAATCTCAATGACTTTCCTCTACTACGCCTACCAGGGAACAACTAGAAGCTCCCTTGAAGGAAAATTATCTCTGTTTGCAGAAAACTGGCACAGACTGACAAAGGACAAATGGATTTTGGACATTATAGACCGAGGGTACAGGTTTCATTTTCATACCTTACCAAGAAAACAAGGCATGCCAAACCTACCACAAAATCAGAGGGCAGAGGCTATCAAGCAAATCACTCTGCTGACTCGAATGAAAGCAATAGAAAAGAGTTCCACAACAAGAACAAGACCAGGGGTTTTACTCAAGACTGTTCCTTGTTCCAAGAAAAGAATCTCAATGGAGACCAATACTGGACTTGTCCGCATTAAACACCTTTCTCATAATACCAAAGTTCAAAATGCTGACTCTACAGCAACTCCTTCCCATGCTGGGCAAGGGGTCGTGGCTGATTACTCTGGACCTCAAGGAGGCATACCTGCATGTCCCTATCAGACACAGCTGCAGAAGATACCTCAGATTTCTTGCAGGGCCAGAGCATTATCAATTCTCAGCATTGCCATTTGGCTTATCTACTGGACCCAGAGTATTTACAAAATGCCTGGCTTCAGTAATTGCTCATTGCAGGCTCCAGGGTATACAAATTTACCCGTACCTGGACGACTGCCTCATACAAGCGGACGACAAATTGATGTTGACAGAAAACCTGGATTATGTCATACGATTACTTCAAGCTCTGGGATACACAGTCAACTTCCAAAAGTCAAGACTGCAGCCATCCCAGCAGATAATCTTCTTAGGAGCCAAACTAGACACAGCCTCTCAGATGGCTTACCTGACAGAAGACAAGCAAGAGAAGTTAACTCATTACTTCAAAGGTTTAGCAAAACTCACCCAGATGACTGCAAGGAGATTCCTACAGGCCCTGGGTTACATGGCATCCTGCATTCTCCTGGTTCCATTAGCAAGACTACACATGAGAAAGCTTCAATGGTACCTAAAAAACATTTGGTCTCAACACAGCAACAACTTGGAGACAATCATACCACTCATTCCATGCCTACAAAAGGAATTCCTATGGTGGGCCTCGGTGAGCCAGGCAAACACAGGTATGTCATTCAAAAAACCACAGATAACACAGACCATGACTACAGACGCCTCAGACCTTGGATGGGGGGCTCACATGGAAGGCAGGTGTATACAAGGACAATGGTCTCCAAAGGAAACACATCTGCATATAAACCAAAAGGAAATGCTGGCAGTAATGCATGCCATCGAGGCCTTTCAACACCAACTCCAGCAAGGCCATTTAATGATACGGACAGACAACACCACTGTGATGTGGTACATAAACAAGCAGGGGGCACCCACTCTTACCCCCTTTGCAGACTGACAATGCAGCTTTGGGAGAAATCACTGAGCCTAAACATCCAGTTACAATCCCAGTTTGTTCCAGGAAAAGACAATGTGTTGGCGGACAGCCTAAGCAGGAATTTCACAGATCCACACGAGTGGAGGTTACATCTGAAGGCCTTCAGACAACTCACTTCGACATGGGGCAAGCCAGAAGTGGACCTATTTGCCTCTCACCTCAACCATCTTCTACCAAAATTTTGCACAAGGACATACCATCCAAAAGCTTGGAAAATAGATGCCCTCTCATTCAACTGGAACTCCCTAGCAATCTATGCATTCCCACCTCTGCCACTGATGACCTCAGTAGTACTAAAGATCAAAGCAGAGAAGCCCAAGGGAATCATAATAGCTCCGGACTGGCCAAGACAACACTGGTATCCACTACTACGGAACATATGCCACACCAGGAGGTGGGCCCTCCCCCAGTGGCCTCTACTTCTGACTCAACACAATTTCGAAACACTGCATCCAAATCTTCTGACACTGCAGCTAACAGCCTGGGAGATCCCATAAATAACTTCAGCTTATCTCTCTCCAAGGAAGTTCAGCGGATACTAACAGAGGCTCGAAGACCATCCACCAGAAAGGTTTACTTAGCAAAGTGGAAAAGATTCAGCAATTGGAATACCAGCAAAGGACATGATGCATCATTGTTGAACATCCCACTCATCTTGGAATATTTGGCAGATATGTTAAAGAACGGCCTCTCGTATTCTTCCATAAAGATACATGCATCTGCTATTTCAGCTAGATACAACACTGATCCTCCTGTTTTTTCTCACCCCTTACTAAGGCAATTCCTCAGGGGAATCAAGAACATTAAGCCGCCAAGAAAGGCCCCAGTGCCAGCCTGGGACCTCAATTTTATTTTAGAAAAACTGACTCTACCTCCATTTGAGCCAGCAGCTTCAGTCGACTTGCAATTTCTCTCATGGAAGACAGCTTTCCTGTTGGCAATTACCTCAGCAAGAAGGGTTTCGGAGTTACAGGCCCTAATGGCAATACCACCCTTTATCATTTTTCATAGAGACAGGGTTTCATTAAGGACCAACCCTACTTTTATGCCAAAGGTGGTTTCTAGGGTTTCTTTAAATCAAGCCATTCATCTGCCTGCTTTCTTCCCCAATCCTGAGAATAAGGGGGAAAGACTGTTGCATACCTTGGACATTCACAGACAACTTCGATACTACCTGGACAGAACAAAGGCCAGTAGGAAGTCTGAACAACTTTTTGTAGCTTACGCCCTGCAGTCCAAGGAAAAGCAATTTCAAAACAGACTATTTCTAAATGGATTGGACATTGCATCAGATTCTGTTGTTCCTTTCATGGAAAGACTGTTCCAGCTAATGTCAGACCACATTCCACCAGAGCTACAGCCACCTCTACAGCATTCTTAAGAGGGGTGCCTACCAAGGACATTCTAGAAGCTGCTACATGGAGCTCCGTGCATACATTCTCCAAACACTACAATCTCCCTCTATACTCCAGATCCAGAGCAGGCTTTGCTTCGGCAGTCCTGCAGGGTTCGATTGCCACACCATCTTTTTCCTAGAGCATTCCTCCTCCCCCAGCTAAGCTATGGTATTCTACCCACATGTTATGACTGCAGTTGCATTCTTGAAGGACATAGTACAGTTTTGTACCTACCATAAATGTAGATGTCCGATAGACATGCAACTGCAGTCGGATTTTCCCTTCCTCCATACCCCTCTATGCCTAGGGTCCACTCCTATCCCTGTTGCTCTTAGCTGGGGATATCTGTTATGGTGTATTTGTTTTATTGCTCATTTACTTGTTTGGAATCCTGTTTTTGTCTTCCAATTTGATTGCAGCCTTCCTTGGAGGGCACCTGGCATCTGGGGCAAGAAACACTGAAGAAAATGGCGTCGGCTGATGCTTATGTACTCCAGCCGCTCTGACGTCGGAGAGAAATGCGACATCAGCCGACGTCGGACCCAGACTTTGGAATCCGGCTGACCGAGGGCTGCCTGAGGCAGGACAACCCACATGTTATGACTGCAGTTGCATGTCTATTGGACATCTACATTTATGGTAGGTACAAAACTGTACTTTTTTCCTTGTACCCCACTGCCTGGCCAACCATAACTACAGATTCTTGGGTACAACGGATAATATCCAGAAATTACTGCATTCCTTTCCATGTCTGTCCCACTTCACCCAGAAATTTACCCAACGTCCCACCCAGTCAAGGGGAAGCAGCAGCACACGAAATCTGAAAGGTGCTACAAGGAGTCATCCAAACGGTCCCCTCCGACCAGATGGGATCCATTTTTTACTCAAGAATTTTTTTAGTGCCAAAAAAGACGGGGGGACTGGAGACTGATTATGGATCTCAGCACACTAAACAAATTTGTAAAAACAGAGAAATTCTGGATGGTCACGGTTCAGTTTATCCTTCCTCTTTTGGAAAAAGATTGGTTGTGCTCTGTAGATCTTAAAGATGTGTATTACCATATAAAAGTGGACAAGTGCTCATGAAGATACCTCCGCTTCCACATAGGAGCCAGTCACTACCAATTTCGAGCACTGCCCTTCGGTCTCGCTACAACCCCCAGAGTGTTCACCAAATGCATGGCAGTGGTTATCGCTCACCTGAGACTTCAAGGATTCCAGGCGTTTCCATACGTTTCCATACCTAGACAAGTGGCTCCTTACTGCCCCCACCAAGCGTCTACTGTAGGAAGCCCTGGATTACACTCTTCTCACAGCTCAGTGCATGGGAATCACTATAAACTGGGAGAAGTCCAACATGACCCCAGCACAATCTTTGTAATTCATCGGAGTTCTGTTGGACACGAGAAATTGCACAGCATCTCTTCGGATCACAGACTTCAAAGAATAAGACAACAGGTCAAGCCTCTAATCTGTCACAACAAATCATCTGCTTGGTCCATACTCCAACTCTTGGGGTCAATGGCAGCCTCGATCACCATTGTTCTCTGGCCAGGTTCCACATGAGACTTCTTCAGTGGTTACTTACCACTCAGTGGTACCCTCTACAACATCCTTTGTCTTTTCAGATAACTGTAACTCAGAGATGCATGCAAGATTTGCTCTGGTGGACATCTCAAAATCCCCAACAATGGTCTCGCCTCTTCAGCCCCTATCAGCCAAAAGTCACGGTCACCACAGACACCTTCCTGATGGGGTGGGGGGGGGGGCTATGTCAGGGAAACTCGGTCCCAAGCACCTTGGTCGGAGACAGAGGCTCATTTGCATATCAGTGACCTCGAACTGAGGGTGGTGCTGCTAGCATTGCAAGCATTTCACTTGATCCTTCTGTCAGGGACTATTGCAATCCAATCAGACACCATGTTAGTAGTCTGGTACATCAACAAGCAAGGAGGCACCAGATCTTACCCGTTGTGCCGAGAAGCCTTGAGAATATGGCAATGGACGATAGCTTCCAACCGCTTTCTATTTGCAACGGACATTCCCAGGAGCTCCAACATGATAGCAGACAAATTGAGCAGGTGCATTCTACAACCCCACGAGTGGTCCCTTAATCCTGTGATAGCGGCAAAAATTTTCAACCGCTGGGGCCAGCCTCGCAGCTATCTGTTCGCCTCCAATCAACTACAAGTGCAGCAACTACTTTGCCCTGATCCCCCTCGGGGACAGTCACTGAGAGACACTCTAGTCCATGCTTGGCCCTCTGTCCCTCATTTTCCAGTATTTGAAGAAAGCACAGCAGTTGCAGAGCAAAGTAATCCTCATTGCACCATATTGGCCTTGACAAGTTTGGTTCCCCTTCCTTTGGCCTCACCTGCTAGATCGACCATGGATTCTGAATCCAACTCTGACGTTGATCTCTCATCTGCAGGGTTTGACCCACCCCAATCTAACAAACCTGAAGTGGACAGCTTTATTTCTCTACTTCCAGTGATTGCCAGGCAGGATAACCTCTCCTCCCTGCACAATATTCTTATTGCATCTCATAAATCATCCACCAGGCGAACCTGTCTCAGCAAATGTAAAAGGTTTACCTTACGAGCAGCGAACAAACAGTTGGACCACTTGTCAGCCCCAGTTTTGGTGGTATTAGATTATTTATCAGATCCCTTTCAATCTGGGGTACCAGCCTCTACTGTTCGTGTTCATTTAGCTGCCATTTCTAATTTCCACATTGGCTTCCAGGACTCTTCACTCATGTCACACAGACTCTGTAAGACTTTCTTGAAAGGTGTTTTTCACCTAAAATCCCCCCCTTAGAGAACCCGTACAACCATAGGGACCTGGCTTTGGTTCTGTAAGCCCTAACAGCACTCCCCTTTGAACCTGCATCTTCATTTGATTTAAAGTACCTCTCTTGGAAAACTTTGGTTGCTATCATATCGGCCAGACATCTGTCAGAACTTCAAGCCTTATGCATCAAATGTCCATACCTTATATTCCATAAGGATAGTCTCTCTGAGAACTAATTCCTCCTCCTTACCGAAAGTGGTGTCAGAGTGTTCTATCAACCAGTCTGTTGACCTTCCTGTATTTTTTCCTAATCATTCTAACAAGGGAGAGTATTGCCTGCACTCACTAGATGTTCACAGGCAAATCCATTTTTATTTGGACAGAACAAAATCTACCCGTAAGTCAGACCAATTATTTCTGTTTTTTTCTGGACCAAGACTAGGTCGTTCTGTTTCTAAAGTTACATTAGTGTCATGGTTGAGAAAATTGCATTACCTTCATCTACAACAAGAACATCACCTTGTCTCACAAAAGTGAAAGCCCATTCTACAAGGTCAATGCCAACTTCAGCAGCTTTCCATGCTAGGGCTTCCCTCAATGACATTTGCCCATCTGCGACTTGGGCCAACCCCCATACCTTTATTCTTCATTACAAATTGGATTTGGCCTCCAGGGGGAAGAGCTTCTTTTGGTTCCATGGTGCTCAGGAATGTCCTTCCATGAGGGCCGCTCAGGGATATAGGTAGCTGGGGACTGTCCCATCAGTAAGGAATCAACTAAGATTAACAACATCAGATAAAGAAGTTTTATGTCTTACCATAACATTCAATCTGTGTTGTTGATCTTCATTCATTACTCCCCACCCTCTGTCCCCTCCGGAGGTTCCTGGTGGATTTGATATGGTCCTTCTTCTATGCTTGTAGGTCTATTATGACCAGAGGTAGTCTCTACTTTTGTCTGTCAACTTGCAAACTTGATCTGAGGTAACAAGGAGCAGAGCATTGTGGGTATGATCCTGGCTCAAGAGTTTTTGGTTGACTCGAGCTGGGTATAAGGCTGGCTCTGTTCCGAGGACGGAACTGATAACCCATCAGTAATGAATGAACGAAGATCAACACCACAGACTGAACGTTATGGTAAGACACAACTTTTTTTCTTTAGGAACAAAACAATGTGTACTACGTTCCATTCCCTGCCTTTTGCAATCTGAAGCAATTGTTATTCCTGAATGTAAGTTGTGAATAATTTCCTGTTATGCCCTTGTGGGGAATAGTGTCAAAGGCTTTGGCCAGGTCAGGGTAGGCTTTGTGGCACAATCTTCCCCTTGTCCATGGCTTTGGTGACTGTCTCAAAGAAGTCGACCAAATTTAGCAAACATGACCTCGCCTTGACAAAGCCAAACTGTGTGGGGTCAAGTGTTTGGAGGTTGCCAATGACCTTGTTAATGAGGTCCATGATAATCCATTCCGTGGCCTTGCATATCAGGCTAGTTAGGCTGATTGGTCTGTAATTTCCCGGATTGGTGGATGCTCCACCCTTGTGCAAAGAGATGACGATGGCTTTCCTCCACTCAGCTGAGACAAAGCCTGTACTCATGCTTTGGTTGAATAGGGAGCCTAATGGGGTGCTGCAAGTTCCTGCCCGAGTTCATGTAGGATGCAGCCTGGGATGTTATTGGGTCCCATGAAGGCAGTATTTTTTGCTTTTGAGAGAGCAGTGATGACCAGTTCCCTAGATATAAGGGGAAAGGGGTAGGTACTGGAGATGTTCTGATGTACTAATGGGGTGGACAGAGAGGTGAAGTTTTCACTAAATCTGTCAGCCAGCAAGTTTGCTGTATCTACGGCATTTGTATATGTGGTGTCCTTGACCACCAGTTCTGAACAGATCTGGGTGTTTCCTTTGAGGTTGCAGACATATATGTGAAGAAGGCCTTATGATTGTCTCTAGTAGATGTGGACAACTTGGACTCTGCTTTGGAGGATTTCACTAGTCCTATTATTTGCTTGTTCAGGTTAAGGAGACATTGCTTCCAATTGGGCACCTGCTGCTCTTGGTCTTGGACAGCAATTTTTTCCTTTTGTTATAGAGTTTATTTATTGCAGATGTCCACCAGACGGGTTTACTCTTCCTGAGCAGCATAACAGGTCTCATAACTGTCTTTCATCCCTGTTATAACATCTTCACTTTTTTTTTAAGAATCTCCATTACAGTAAAAATATTTATTATACCATAATAGAACTGGTTTCCAGTTCATTGTTCTTTAACCATATTTCACAAACAATAACATCATCAGTCTTACGGGAATGTGGTAAATTTTCCAATAAAAAAACTTTATTAATCCTTTTAGCAGTAACAATCATCATAGATGCATCAGTTGTTGCTATCTGTGAACCATTAAATTTTGGTCCTGGCAAAATCTTGCCTTGTATTTGTCAAATATTGCAAAATATCTGCTTGCAAAAATTATCTTTGTTAATCTTGACAAGTGCATGCCATCCTGTCTGAACATGTGTGCCCAAAATTTGGCTTGGCTACTCAACTCATTTCCATTTTTTAAAACGGGATATCTTTTCATGTAGGCATTTACCCAAAAAATATTTTCATTCACGGTGACCTGACGCTCCTTTATGTGATTTGTGAAAAACACATCTTAACAATAGGGCTGTAAGTTCCCTACTAACAGTCAGAGAGGCATATTGGATCATTTATACTGACATGAATAAAAACGTATCTGTACTTCCTGACATTAAGGCATTCTGAGGCCTGTCTCACATCCTCTATTTTGGCTCCTGGCAAGCATAGAGCTGTTTGATATTCATAATCTTCTCTGCATATGTAAGCATCATTTCCTTTAATAACCGAATCTCAAATTACAAGAATAATTTTTCTGACCATATCTGAAGAAATCCTCCCACTTCTAATTCAGTAATATTTGCTCTATCAGTTGTTACAAAGGAATAATCTTCATCATTAGTCTTATTAATGCCACTGTTCTCATTGCTTATTACTTTGCAAGCATTGAGCCATGTTGTTAATGTCTGACTTTCTCGTTCTTTTTTCTCTTACAGTAATGCTCTTCAGTCCTTCCACGTTGAATTTTGATTTCTTCATTTTCACCTGCCCCTTGCCTCTTTTCTCTACCTTCTCTTTTGGAAAAATGATGCTTTCTTCTGTGGAATGAAGGTTTTCTGATAGAAAAATGTTATTTTGTGTAATCTTTTATGTAACAAAGTAGTGTCCTTTTCAATGTGTATTCTCTTTGCTTTACAGACATTTCAGTTTCTTTCTCTTCTTCCTTTCCTTTTTTTATTTCCTTTTCAATGTGTATTCTCTTTGCTTTACAGACATTTCAGTTTCTTTCTCTTCTTCCTTTCCTTTTTTTATTTCCTTCTATACTCTCTAAATCCTCCTATTGCTGAGGACTTGTATCCAGAATTCCAAAGTTGTCAGTGGCATTATCTTGTTTCACAGGGGTTGAGTGAGTTTTACAGACAATGCACTTCCTTTCCTAAATGTGTTGTATTTGCTCTTTGCCTAAGATTATTTATGTCATCAGTCTAGTTACGCAAGTCGTGCTAATTGCACAAGTGCAGTTGTCATCAGTAAGTCTAAATTTACTGCTAGTTATAGTAAGCAAATCATCCAGCTCTTGAAATAAGGAGCACAGATCGCCATTGGTATCATACATTACACCGTACAAGACCTTTACAGGTGGCATGTATTACACTGTACAATACATTTGTGCTTTAATAGGTCATTAACTGCATACTCGTTTAAGGAATCCATGTTCACTTCCAAATTAATAAAATAATTGTAAAAGAAAAGAATAATCAGTCAGTTACCACAGAGTTCAAACAAACAATATTCAACTAAGTATTAAATTATGTACACTAAAATTGTTGCTCTGACAATATAAAAGCTGGAATTCTATCACATTGCATGCGAATGCGTGGTGTAGCTTCTGCTCACTGTCACTCGCAGTTGCACCTCTTTTTAACAATAAAGATCAGTAAATCATAGACCAAGACGGGTCTGTTTAGATAAGCTCTGGATTGTCCTCTCTCTAGTCTGTGTGAATTTAGGCCCCTTTGGATAGCTAGAGTCTAAAACCTATCCCTTTCGAACAGCCAGCAGTAAAAAGTAAAGGTAAAAAAATATGAATTGAGGTAAATCTTGTCTATAGTCTATCCCTGCATTCCTACAAACAATGAAAAACGGTGATAAAGTAAAATATAAATTCAAGTAAAAACGTCTACCAAGCTACTGCACAGTGAAGCTATTTCACCAGCAAGTTGTAATTTGTTTTAAAATTGCAGATTGTTACTGCTAAATAAAACTATTGACATTCTGAAAGAGCTCATCATTCAGGGACCACGTGTCTCTATGCAGAATCCACAAGTAAGCATCTGTGCCAGGAATTAAAATACAAAGGAATAGCAAAGGAGTATGACTGATCCTAGTTCATGTACTGCCAGCTGGGCTTAGTTTGAGACGGGTGTAGCTGTTCAAAATGAAGTACGTTGTATGCAGATGTAGAAGTGGCTGATGTTTTTTCATCCTTCAATTTGTATATTAAATCCACTCATTTTAATTTCCCTATTAGTTTTAACTGTGTAGCCATTGTCATTGCATGGAAACAACTAAAAATTGGTATGGTGGTCTTGCTTATTAAGACTACATCGCATTATGTACCAGTCTTCCATGCTAGTTCACCTTATAGCTCTTTCAGTCAACTGGAAAAGCCATTGTTGTCTAACAGAATTTTTATAACTCTGTAAGATCTGTATCACTAAGCAAACTCTCCATTGTTTACCTGTCCTCTCAGATTTCCTTTAGTCATAGCCATCCTGGATTTTTACACAAGTCATTAAATTCATCTCCCAAGTTACTGTAAACCGTAAACACTGAATAGTTACTACTACTGCTTTACATTTAGTCAACTGAAATGATCTCATTACCTGATTCCACTGCCTTCCAGCATCTTTCTTGCCTCTCCAGTTGAGCTACAGTCATTCCTCCACCACTGCTACCACCACTCCCTTTATGAATTGGAGGTACTGATGGACTCTTCTTTTTTCATTTTCTGTTTGTTATGCGGTGTAGAACTGCTCTAGCAAAAAGTTCATGCTTTTGTCATCTACTGGTACCAGCTGTTAAGCAATTTGTCCTTGTCCCTTAGAAAATGTTCTCCCTTCCTTGTGCTTAAATTTTATATTCTTATTTAACTGCAGTGTATTTAATGTTTTTTGTGTCTGGTCTCCATTACTGTAGAACTTTGGTTTCTGTGGACTATTCTTAAAAATCCACTACTTGTTCTAAAATGCCTTTAGTGATGTAAGGTTAAGCTGAAGTATTGATATTTTTTGTTGTCATTTTATAAAAATGAGACTTGTTTGCAGGTACATTAGTAATACAGTGATCTGACACTGGAGTGACCCTCACTGGTATGTAAACAGCATGGTCTGTCCTTCTCTGCACACCTTTCTACCTGCAGACATTAAAAATTAGAACATCCAGTTAAAAATCTGGATATCTAATTAACATAAATTTTGAATGCCAAATACCACATGACTCTTCCCATGTCCACTAGGAATGTGGTATATTTAAAAAACAAAGCGGCAAAAGTTATGGAGAATATGTACACATTATCAGACAGCATAAAATCTGTAGGCTTTAATGAGTTGTATGTCAATGTTCTGCGACACAAGGTCATTTATTTTTGCTTCAGAAAAAGAGAATTATAAAATGTGTCCTCTCTAAGTTGTTGTTGCTAGTATGTTTGTAGTGTGGCTTTCTGTGTAATAGCTTTGGAAATCACATGTTACAGGCGAGATTCAGAAAGTTGTAGGAAGGGGTTAATCAAGTCTGAAAATAGGAATACTACTACAAAATCGAGACATTTGAGAGGTCCACTTCTGTGTCATTTAGGGTTTTTTTTTCTGGAAAGCTACCTTATCAGGGGTATGCCTGCCTATGACAGCACAAGTTAAGCGCCTTATTCTTTGCTAGCAAAGCATATCTAGCCTCCATGTCCACAGTTCTTTGTTGCAGACATTAATTGAACATCCCAATGTACATTCATGAAAAACTGTTTCATTCTTTGCCTAAATGCAAATCAGGGTGTTCACACTGTCAGCAGATAATGTGCAGAGACAGAGACCTACATTGGTACTGCCTGTACTACATAGGAAAGGAGCACTTTGTGAAACACTGCCTTGTTTGGTGGCAGTTCAACCCAGCCACCCTCTGATATTGCAGAGGAAATATGTACTTATGTGGCTTGCTACCAGGAAAATGGTTGTGGTTGAAGTTTTCTCTTTCCTTGTTTGTGGATCAGAAGCAGGGTCCAGTAAAAAGCCCCAGGTGTCTGTTACCACATCAATAAAATGACAGTGAAGGAGAGTGGTTAGGCTTTGGTAAAGTCCTTATAGAGGTAAGTGTTTTTTCTATATGGCACTTTTCTCCCTTTGAATGTTCGTTCTCATGTTGCCTCTTTCATTCTTCCTCACATATGGGTATGGATCTGACTCTGCTACATTCGTTCAGGCTAGGATCCAAGTCTCTAGCTCCTCCTACTTCCCAAAATACCCTGCACTTCAGTCAACCTCCTCAGATCTCATTTGTCACCAGCAGAGTCAGACATGGTCACTTTCTAGAGTTATTCTAGTGGATTTTACTGGTTCTTACCTCAGATAAGTGCTTTTCCTTATTTCTACTGTTCTACCCTTACTTTATCTCCCCTTCTGTTTTCTTGTGTATGGTATTTAGCTTTTCCCTTGCCTTAATGGCACTTTGTTATTGCTTTCCTGTGCTTCTGGATAGCCATTAGTTAGGTCTCCCTTTTTCTACTTATTGTGTATATATATATATATATATATATATATATATATATATATATATATATATACATACATACACACACACACACACACACACACACACACGCACATAAATATAAAAAATAAATTGTTTAGTTGTTTTAGCTGTGTACAGTGGGTCATACTCTGGTTTGCTCTCTTCCCGCCTTTACTTGTGTGTGTGTGTTGTAGTTTATTAGTGACTGAGAAACCCTCCTGCTTCAAAAGGTGCTCAGAATGCGGCCTCAAGTTCCCGCATTCTGATGCACATTCCTTGTGTGTGCTGTCTGGGTCCAGAGCATCTGCGATTGGCCTGCTCTGTTTATGAAAATTTCAATCCCAGAGCTGTAACCGATTGCAGAAACGAGCTAATTCCAAAGGGCCTTTTGCCTGTTTCCTCTCCAGGGGCTCAAACCCCTCAATCATAAGGCCTTCTTTAGCTATGTTAGAAACCTGGGAGGAAACTCCCAGATATGCTCAGAACTAGTTCAAAATGATGTGAAGATTACTGATCCTACAGACATTGCCAACATACTGGCTGACAGGTTCAGTGCAAACTTCTCCCTCCCCCAAAAGGAGAGATATCTATACCAAGCGATTGCAGCCCCCAAACATCTCCAACGCCCAAGTGAGAACTGCTCTCCAAAGCAAAAAACACAGCATCCATGGGACCTGATGGTGTCCCCGGCTGTGTGCTCCACGAACTCAACGAGAAATTAAACCCACAGCTAGGACGGCTGTTTAATCATAGTCTTACCTCTGGATACGTACCCAGGGAGTGGCGCACTGCAACTGTGGTCCCACTTCACAAAGGCGGTGCCTCCACCGACCCTGGAAATTACCGCCCATTAGCTTGACAAGCCTTATCTGCAAAGCCATGGAGAGGATCATAATGGACCTCATAAATAAAGACATAGGGAATTTGCAGACTTTGGATCCATCCCAGTTTGGCTTTGTCAAAGGCAGATCATGCCTTCTAAACTTGGTTGACTTTTTCGAAACAGTCACCAAAGCCATTGATGAGGGAAAGGCAGTCCATACAGCCTACCTCGATCTGGCGAAGGCCTTTGATACAATACCCCACTCGGGTATCATTGAAAAACTCATCAGCTTAAATGTTAACCCATACATCACAAGATGGGTTGCAAACTGGCTGAGTGACAGAACCCACAGGGTCAGAGTTGCTGGCGCCATGTCAGACTCAAAGCCTGTCACAAGTGGTGTACCACAGGGCTCAGTCCTGGGCCCACTCTTGTTTGGCATCTACTTTTCCAGTACAAGCAAACACAGGAGGGTTATGGCTGACAAAGTTTGCAGATGACTGCAAACTGCCATAGTAGAAAACACATCTGACACAGATATCCTTCAGAAGGGTCTCACAGAAACGGATAACTGGTGCCAGAGCCATGGCCTAAAGTTAAATGCCAAAAATGCATAGTCATACCCTTCGGGAAAAACAAGGTTACCCCTAGCTACCAAATAGGTGGCAATCCACTGAGTACAGAAGAAGTTATCAGGGACCTGGGGACCCAGGTTGATAGTAGTCTGTCATTCGACACCCATGTAGCTAAAGTAGTTAGGAAGACCTTCTACATTGCCCACCTTATCATGAAGGGATTCTCATCTAGATCAAGGGAGGTCATAGTCTCCTATACTCATCACTCATCAGACCAATGATTGAGTACAATGCCCCATTCGAATGTATCTGACCCGACACTTGCAGCAGCTGGAGAGGCCACAAAGTTCCTCACCAAAAGGATAAAGGGTCTCAAACATCTGTCCTATGCTGCCCGACTGAAAGAACTCCAGCTCTATTCAGTGCTCAGAGGTGACCTTTGCCTAACATACAAGGCCATGTCAAACCCAGATTTGATGAATATGCTTCACCTCAAAAATCTAGATCCGTCAGAGCCACAAGGGCGGAGACTTAAACCTCGACACAGCTATTAATAGGACGTGCTGGAGGGATAGATTCATCACCCAAAGACTCCCTATGCTGTGGAATAAAATTATATGTGAGGCAGAGCACCTCGCTGGCCTTGTTCAAGAGAAATCTTGACCAATGGATGGGAGATCGCAGATATACCCCAGGGATTACCTCAGTGTCACTGCTCAACAGAGGCACAGCAAAATAATGGGTATAGTTCCCCATACTAAAGGGGTGGCGTAAGCCACAAAACTATGGGCTAGGCTTGTAAATGCCCTCAGGCAGATAGCCTAGTATGAACCTATGAACCTATGAACCTATGAGAGCTTCCTCATTAATTTTCAAGGGCATCTTTGGAGCCACTGGACAAGGTTACGAGGGCCTCTGATCTAACTGCTTCGGATCCTAGACCTACTTCAGCAGATCTGAAGCACTATTTGAATCCGTCAGGGTCGTACTTGATCTTGGGTTCTTCTGAAGCTGCTCCCTCCACCTCGGATCCTAAGCCTACAGATCCTGCAGTGAGAAGTCCCACACTGGTGCTCGTTATAGAGTCAGCCCCTTGTTCTGCAACAGACTCCCTCTAGGCACTCTAGACCCCTGCCAGTGGCTTTGTCCAGGTCTTCTAGTAGTGTTTCAGAGGCCAAAGTGGACAGGATCACGAGGAAGATTCTCAGGACTCAGTTCCAGCTGGGGATCTTCTCTGCTCCATCCCCAGTGGGTTCTGCGAGAGTCTGTCTCCAAGTCCAGTTTTCTCTGATCCGTACCTTGGCTTCAGAGTCTTAGGCTTGTTGCCAACTGAGAGATCCGAGGTCGAGTGCAAGGAGCTTGCCTTCCTCCACTCCAACCATTGTCTTGACCTCCTCAGCACCATTGTCTTCAGATCATAGCGGGTCTCGGATCTGGGATGTCCCCATCGGATCCAGGGAGAGGGGTTTGGTTCCTACTTTGTTGGAGCAGTTTCTTCCCCTTGGCACTTTGGTACTGGACAATTCAGAGCTGATTCTACCAGGGGCCCAGGGCTCGGAGATACTGGACCTCCCTCTGCAGCCTTGACCCTGGTGGAATTGGGGAGGGATTCTCAGGGTCCCTCGGCATTCCTTGTGGTAGAAAGGGCTTTCGCTACCCATAGGGATCCAGTCTCTCTGAGCTGTGAACCCATCCCATTGACTTCCCTTGGATCAGAGACTTGAACCTGTCATTCCTGTCCCGCTTCAACCTGTCCAGACTGCCATCTATACACTTCCCCCAGAGGGAGCTCCTTCCTCTTTCGAGACCTCCCCTGAACATCCCACAGAGGGAGAGTCCTCGTAAGAGGACGTGCAAAAGGAGGTACATTGACTCCCTCTCGGAGTCCGTCATGGAGGACACAGACTTGGATGAAGGGGGAGGATCCCCCAGATCACCACGGAGGACATCTCCTTTGGAGACATTTTAGAGATCCTGCGTTAAAGAAATGGTTGGTCAGCCTATCCTCCTTCCTCTGAGGAGTCTGAAGTTTTTGAGGCTTTTGGAACAGGCCCTTCTACATCCTGGGTGGTTCTCCCAGTGGACGAGCTAGTGAATCTGGTGTCCAGCCAGACTTGATCAAAGCTATCCTCAAGCACCTGGACAAATTTTACCCCCCCAAGGACAGACCATATTGGACAAAGGGTATTCCAGTAGATGCCATGGTTGTGGCAGCAGCTACCAAAAAGAACCTAATCGAGCAGACCTCACTGTCCATCCAACGAACAGGGAGTCTAGAGCAATGGACAGATTTGGTAAGTGCATTTACGCCTCTCACTTTCATGCTGAGAACGTAGGAGTAACTGGCACACTTCCCTCATTTGCAGAGGGAACTGGTGAAAGAGCTGTCAGACTTGTCTGGCAGAAACCATGTCAGCAGAGGCTTCAATTAGGTTTCCCCCTCACTGACCACTCTTTCATCTTTATAAAATTCTTCCATGAGGTTGATTTTTCCATTCCACGGAAGGTGACTGACGGGCAGCTGGCTCAGGCATTGCTATTAGGAGACATGCCTGGATGAGGCTTTGTGATTTCATGGAGCCCTTTAAGGCATCTTTTAACACCCCCTTTGATGGTTCATTGCTTTTTGGTCAGTCAGTCAGTCAAAGAAACCCTAACCCGCAGTGAGCAAGAAGGGAAGCGCTCATCTGCCATTAGGGTCAAGTTCTCCAGTCCACAGTGCACCTTCTCTAGAAACCAGCACAGTGGAAAGAAAACCTGGTTCTGAAAATCCCAGGGGTCTTCCCAAGATCAACGTGGGATTCTTCCTCCAGGGGCAGAGGAGGGAGTTTCAATGGGAGATGCTGCCACAGGGCCAGAGGGGGTCCGCAGAATTAGGGCATTAGGGAACCCTTTTCCGATGGGCTGTACCAGCACTCCTGAAGCTCTGCCCAATTGTTCATCTCTGGAGGCAGTCGGGGTTCGTTTCTGTATGCACCTTACCACCTGGACCGATATAACACAAAACCAGTGAGTGCTGAAGTTTATATCCAGAAGCTATGTTGTTTCATTTTTCCTTCCTCCACTGGAGAGACAAAAAAAACACTCCTTGATGTTCCACCCAGTCAGAGGGAGTTCACAGTAGTAGAAGTCCTAAATCTTCTGCAAAAATGTCATCCAAGAGGTCCCGACTGGGCAAAGAGGATTTGGAACTTACTTTCTCTCTCCTTTTTAGTGCCAAAAAAAACAGGGGACCTGAAATCCATTTTGAATCCAAGCAAATTAAATTTGCTAGTAAAGAAGGCAAAGTTCCAAATGGTGATGGTTCAATCCATTTTACAGCTGCTGCAGAAGGAAGATTAGATGTGAACAGTGGACTTGAAGGATGCGTACAGTCACATCAAAATAGACAGATGCTCCAGAAGTCATCTGCGCTTCTGGCAAGGAGCCAGTCATTTTAAGTTCTAGGCTCTACCCTTTGGACTCACCACAGCCTCTCAGGGTGTTTACCAAATAAATGGCAGTAGTCAAAGCTCACCTAAAACTACAAGGATTCAGGGTGTTTCCATATCTGGATGACTGGGTTTTTACTGCCCCAGTCAGGCATCAGGTACTACAGGCCAGGGATTATTTCTTCAACCTTGCCAGTCACTTGGGGATCACTATAAATCTGACAAAGGTGATCTTGTCTCCCGTGCAGACCTTAGAATTCATCGGAGCTGCCTTGGACACAGTTTACCAAATTGCCGCTCTTCCCCCTCATCTTGTTCAGATTTTGAGAGATTGTGTCCAAACCATCTTGAATCGAGCTTCTGCACCATCAAGGCTGATACTTCAGGCTCTAGGATCTATGGTGGCTGCTATCCCATTAGTCCCTCTTGCAGGGTATTTTATGTGAATCCTTCAATGGACCCTGGCTGTTCAATGGTCTATACTTTACCAGCCTCTCTCTGTTCCTATCAAGCTGCTTTCGTTTTGCCAGAAGCATCTACAATGGTGGTTGCTGTTGGACGACCTGAATTTAGGCAGACTTTTCCTTCTCCCACCATCAGCCACTGTGACCATGGACACTTCCCAGTTGGGGTGAGGGGGCATTTAAAGGGAAAGATGGTCCAAGGCACATGGTAACACACAGAGACCAGATTGCTATCAGTCTTCAGGAGATGAAAGCAGTTCTCACGTTGCAAGCATTTCAGAATGTTCTCCCTGCAGGAGCAATTGCGATTCACACAGACGACGTGGTGGTGGTGTGGTACATCAACAAACAAGGAGAATCTTGTTCTTACCCACTGTGCAGAGAGGACATGAGGGTTTGGGAATGGGAAATGTCTTCAGAACTTTTCTACATGCAACTCGTATACCGGGGAAATCCAACAGCCTGGCAGACAAGCTCAGCAGGTCCATTCTGACCCCTTACGAGTGGACCCTCAATCAGTAGGGGACTCTGTCTTCAGCCATTGGGGCCAGCCTTGCTGTGACCTGTTTACACCCCCCCCCCCCAGAACAAAAAATGCAGCAACAATTTTGCTCTGATTCCCCCCTCCGGGGGAGTCCCCGGGGGATGCTTTGGTTCATGATTGTCCCCCTAGTCTCTTATACAGTTAGCCTCCTTTTCCCTTGATTCCAAAGTTTCCTCAGAAAGCAGAGTCTGAAGTCTTCAGTAATTCTCATTGCCTCCTATTGGTCTCAACAGATTTGGTTCCCTGTCCTCTGGTCTCACCTGAAATATCCTCCATGGATTCTGGAACCCAAACAAGACCTCCTTTGTCACCCCATAGAGGGTTTTCACTACAATCCGACATCCTACAAATTGACCGCTTGGTTTCTCCACTTCCAGTGATTGTTAGAAGGTCTAGGCTTGCTTCGCCGTCCAAGACATTATTTTAGCTTCCCAGAAGCCTGCAGTTCAGGAAATTGCTGTGGACTCTAGCATCTCATGAGGAAAATTAGGAAATGGATGGAGTAGAAGAATGGCAAGGCCACAAAATAACATGTGTGAGGACTACAGAACAGATATGTAGCTGAGCCAGGTATGGAAATAAGGTACACAAGGAAAGCCTATAGTAGAATTCAGAAATCCAGGAATTCATCAAAAGAAAGGAGGAGTGCAAGAAAAAGTAGGAATAAGAGAAGACTGACCAGGCTAGGAAGGAATATTTTTTGGCTAACCTAAAGGCTGAGAGAGGTTGCAGTAGAAAAGAACATGGCATCAGTGGCACTCTACCAGATTCTGAAAAATGAGACTTAGTGAATGGCACAGACAGACTATATCATATTGCAAGGCAAAGACAGAAATTTAAAGAAGATGGTCAGACACCCTTCATAAAGAATGCCAGCAACAGCTTGCTCACAAATCCACAGGACATCTAAAATGGATGAATGGAGTACTTCCAGCAACTTCTGTATCAGAAAAACTGCACAGAAGCTCTACTTCCCCAAGCATGGCCTGCAGTGAGAGAAGAGGAGCATCCCACCCTAGGAGAAGTAAGAACAGCACTAAGGAACATGAAGCCAGGGAAAGCAGCAGACTTAGAGGAGGTCACAGCAGGTATGATCAAGATGTTGGGCGAGACTGGGGAGAAATGGCTCCTGAGGGTACTCCACAGCAGTATGGAGAGCGAGAGAGAGGTGTATCCCAGATGACTGGGGGTTAAGCATGCTAGTGTGTGTAAGACCCAAGGGGACATTCACAACTGTGGGCAGTATAGAGATCAAAACTCTTGTTACATTGCATAAAAGTTCTGTAGAGAGAGTAATGGATAAATTAATACACAGAGTAATAGAAAGATGGGAGATGAGCATTTTGATTCAGACCAGGGTGTAGCACAGCTGAACCAATGTGTGCAGTGAGACAGATACTTAAGTTAGAAATGAGGTAAGAGTCCAACTGGGCATTCGTAGATTTGGAGAAAGTGTATGACAAGGTCCCAAGAAAGCTGATTTGGGCAGTTCGGCATTGGTTTGAAGTCCCAGAAACATTGGTAGAATTAGTGCAGGCTATGTACGAGAATTCAGTGACTCAAATAGTGTTCAGTCTCACAGTGGGTTTCCCAGTGGGAGTGGGTATGCATCAGAGTTCAGCTCAGAGCTGAACTCTGATGCTGGTCATATTGGTGATGGAGTACATCAGCAAATAGGTCAGAGGAGACAGATAACAAAGATGCTGTATGCAAACAGTGTGGCATTACAGACAGACTCTGAGCAAGAACTTCAGCAAAGGATAGGGGAATGGAATGCAAAAAACTGAAGGCACATGGTATGAAACTAAGTACAGATAGGATAGTTGTGATGGCAGCAAATGGGGAAGCCAGAAAAAGCTGAGAATTGAAGGGAAGGTTAACAATTTCAAGTATCTGGGAGGTTGTTGGTAGTTGAAGAGAGGGGAAGTCTGAATGAAGAGGCCAACGCTCGAATCAGAGGGAGCTGCAAGCTAACTTGCACAGTATCAGGTGTAGTGTATGACAGAAGAATGGCAATGAAGCTGAGAAATAAGGCATGCAAAACAATGGTGTGACCAGCATTGCGAGCAGAAGCTGAAGTAGGTCATATTGTAGAAAAAGTTAGAGAACATATTGGTGATTCAGGCACAGGTCCAGAAAAGCCGAAGACAATCTGGCAAAGATGATTTGGGACAGACTGGAAGAACACGAGAGGAAACGAGAGTATCCAGTAAAGAGTGGATGGATTGTGTGAAGGAAGGCCTGTTACAGTCGGGCATGAGTGTCGAAGAAAGTAGGAGACTGGCAATGAACAGAGAGAGATGGTCACAACTGACACGACATCCTGACCTCATGTAGAAAAATGGGGGGAAAGGGGTTGATGATGATAGTAGTTGCAGTAGCCCATGCCAGGTAAGTGTAATGCTACCATTTACTTCTAGCAGCAGGAATTAATTGGAGGATATAACTAAGAGGCAGAGACCCAGATCCATGCTGAGAGATATGCTGTTTGTGGCTCATACCAAGTCAAGATGCTGGGCTTGCTGGAAGGAATGCTTTTTCAGATGCACCAGTCCAGGTACTCAGTCTGGCTATGGGATAAACATGCCAATAAATGGCACAGGGTGGCTGGTGCCACTGAAACTACATTGTGATGAGATACATAGAAATTTTCTGATGACCTTCCTGAATGGTGGTGTTGCCCTGGCTGGTTCCTGGTTAAAGACCTGATTTGGGTATTTCAGAGCACCTCATCTCATGTCCCTGTTGGGTACCACCAAATTCTCCTGTCTTCTGGCTGTGAACCGGAGCACTTTTCTGTGCCCCTGACTAGAGTGTGAGGGATCTCGACTTTCCAGATATGCTAAGGTTGCTGAAACCATACAAGACCTGTGTACCAGCTACAAATTGGAGGATTTATCGAAGTGAACCCTGACAGTTTATTTACAGATCTACATGTTGCTTTTTTGAATCTCAAATTGATTGCTTCCTATTTTTGGTGCAGCTTTTTTCCAAAGTTACAAATACTTTTTAAATACCTCACAAAGAGGATTACCGGCCTCAAACAGATGTCCTACACAGACCGTCTCAAACAACTGCAGCTTTACTCTGCCCCATATCGCCTACTCAGAGGCAATCTCTGCCTAACACACGAAGTTATGTCAAACCCAGAGCTTTTAGACATGCTCCACTTAAAGAAATCCCAATCCCTATGAGCTACACACTCTAGGGACCTAAACCTTGTCACCACAATAAACAGAACATGCTGGAGGGATAGATTCCTGTCCCAGAGACTTCCCATACTCTGGAACAAACTACCTATCTATGCCAAACAAAACTCCTCATTTGCACTCTTCAAGAAAAATCTTGATGATTGGATGAGAGATAGGAAATTCACACCGGGGATCACTTCTGTGGCTCTGCTCAACAGTGGCACAAGTAAATAATTGTCTTTGGTGGCGAAAGCCAGGGTACCTTTTGGCTAGGCTTATATAGGCCGTAGGGTCAATAGCCTAGTACCTACCTATGAACCTATGTTACCCTGCTGACCATGTTGTGATATACATGGGCATGCACATCTGGAAAGGAGGACAAGGCGGATTAATTCTGTTGCTCAAGCTGATCAAGAATAGTCTGAAACTAGAGCTAGGTTTTATGAGACATTATAACACTTAAAAGCTTTTCCCTGTAAGCAGTTAGCATTAGTTGCAAGTTAGGTATACTGATGGGCAACAAATGTTTATTATACTCGTAAAGCATGATTTTATGATTGTTACAAACTGAATCCAGAATGCTGATTATCTCACAAAGGTGACATTACTTTAAAAACTAATGGGGTTTATGCAGTAGGGACACCTGTGTTTTATTCATTACACTAGACTGGTTATTGTCCTATGAGGTAAGAATTTAACTCTGTTTATACACATGCAAAATGTAGAATTAAATAAAGCAAGAAGAGCATCCAAGCCAATATGTCAACTCAACTTTATTCCAAGTGATTAATGTAATGGTTGTGAAGAATAGATTTAAGTGATTAGATTTGGCCAAAGAAAGGAGAGAAAAGAGAAATAGAGAGAGGAAAAAAATAAGTCAGACTGAATGCAGAATTGCAGAGACTAACAAGAAGAGATAAGGAGACATATTTAAATGGGTAGTGCAAAGATCAGGAAGAAGACAACAGAATTGGAAAGACTAGATCTGTTCAAAAAGGTTGGTGATATGAAAAGTGACTTTTAGAAAATTAGCAATGAGAAAAGATGAAAATAGGAGGGACCTAAAAGCATAATTCTCAACTTTTCTCAAGAATCAGAGACCGGGCCAAAAGTATTTTGGTAACAAAGACCTAAAATCAGGATAGGTTTTAAAGGTTACTGTAATTAAGTTAGATTAATCATACAGGTTTTCATTAACGCACAGCTTCTGAAGAATAAGAATGAAAGTCCTTCTGGCATTAACTGTAATCATCAGTGATTTACCAGAAAATGAAAAAAAATGATGTAGGGCACTGTAAAGATTTGAGGAGATCCAGGATAGTTAAGAACAATGTGTTTCATAACCAGATGTTAAAAAGATATGGCTGGCATATGCAGGCATAATACGTAAGGACCCTAACATTATTCATACATACAATAGTATGCTCTCTGATCAAGAGGCAGACATTGAGGAGTGAAATTAAATTGACTATGGAAAGTCTTGCTTACTATTAAGGCAAAAGTGATAGAATTACAGATGAATTATTTAAAAGAATAATTCTGAAGTGTTTTAAACTTTGGTTTTGAATTTGCCAGCAAATTTAGAAAACATGGCCATGGGCATTGGATTAGAAAAGGACGACTAATATTCCAGTCCCAAAAAGTGCAGTGCTGAAGACTACAGAAATTGTCAATCATTTGCACTTTTCACATGCTAGCAAGGTAGTGTTTAAGAACCTACCAGATGCATTCCAGCATTATAGGGATCAATAACTGCCAGATGTACAAGCTGCTTTTAGAAGGGCAGAGGTACTAGAGGTTGGATTGCCAACATATGTGGAATATGCAAGAAAGTCCCAGAAAAAAAATACTTGTGGCTTCTAGATTACTCTCAAACCTTTGGCTGTTTGGACTGTAACAAACCTTACTAAGTTCTTAGAGAAATGAGATAATGGGTTACATTATTTGCCTCCTGTGGAATATGTATGCAGAATGAGAACCAGTTGGAACCAAGTGAGGAATAGTTGACTGTTTCAGGACAGGGAAAGGAGTGTGATAAGGGTATGTATCGTCTCTCTCCTTTAATTTTTGCACTGAATATATCATGTGAAATGCTGGGTTAGACAAATAAGATGTGATCAAAACTGCCAAAAGATGTATTAACAGCCTCAGGTATGCAGTTGACTTGGCTCTGATGGTTGAACGTGAGGAAGAGCTGAAGAGCCTGTAGATGAAAGTGGAATTAGAAAATACAAAAAATGTCTTGTGCTCAACAACAAAATTGACATTGTCATCTAGCCCTATCAATTTGTTTTGCAAGTCGATGGCAGAAAGGAGGAGGTAGTGACAGATTTTGCTTTTCTGGTCTCAGATTTCTACAAATGGTGACTTGTAGCCTTAAAATTCTGACAGTTGCTTTTTGCAAGGAAAACTACAGCAACTCTAGATAATGTTTTAAAGAGCAAGGACATAGCAGTAACAACCACCATCCTTTGTCAAGTTATCGGTGGCCAGCACCCCTTTTAGTAGGAGTAAATAGGTCTTCTAGGAACCTGACACATTATGTATTTCACTCCATTTCAATCCTGATTTACATGGCAGCCCTGCCTTTGTCATCGTGTAGAGCTTAGGACACATCATATATGCATTAACACAAATGTCTGTTAAAGTATTTGATTTTTTTTCTTTTTCTTTTTACTTTGAGATTGTGAGAATTTGTACTTCTATATCCTGGTCATTAGTTTTACCCTTCTGTTTGAGCAGAGGTTCACTCAAGTATATCCTGGAGCTAACTGGTCTCTCCCTCCTTGAGAAAGGAGGTACAGCTTGCAGGTAGCTATTGGCAAAGGTGTACATGGGCATTAGATTAAAGTAATATTAAAACTCCAATGAATCACATGATCTAGTACAGATCAACTTTTCAAAACATTGAACGTCATATGTTCGAGACCATATTATCTTGAAACAGTGAAAAACTAACACCAGAAACAGTGTTTTTGCAGGAGAGCAAGCCCCCCTCCCCCCGTACTCCCAGACCCCTGCTAATTATATATACCAACTTTGAAATTGCACTACAGCGGGGAAAACTACAAATTCCCCGATCCCTACACCGTGATCTCAGTATAAATAGTTAAACTTTTCAAAATTTTGATCATGTGGTCTTGACTATATAAGTTTAGACATTCTGAACAGCGGATCTAAAGTAGACCCAAATCACATTATCAGCAGAAGTTGATTTAGTCAATGCAGTGGTTTTTCCAGTAAAGATGTGAAAGTTGGACTATTAAGACTTTGGGTGGGATAATTGGTGCTTTTGAATATCCATTCTAGAGAAAAAGTTTGGGCATTCCATGGACTGCAAGATCAGCAAATTTGTCAGTACTTAAGGGAATAAGTGCAGACTATTTAACAAAAAGCATAACAGTAAAACCAAAACTCAAATGTTTTGGTTATGTAATGCAAATAGAAGATTCAGTAGAGAAAGACACTGATGCTGGGGAAGATCAGAGGAACAAGGTGTGGCAGAACTAAGATGGATAGACAGCAGTAATGATATTGCATTTGCAAGAAGGTGAAGCAGTTTGCAGACAGGCCTGGCATGCTAAAGTCCTTGAGGTCATAGAGTCGGACTCAACTAAACGACTAAAACATTGTCATGTATTTATTGATTGATTTACTTTCTTAATTTGTTTACTGGGATAGTCCAAATAGGAGAAAGCTACCCCTTTTCAGCAGAAACCAGGGCAATTTTTAGGCTTTCATATATTCTAAGGTAGCATTTTGTACTCTTAACGGTTCCTACATTGTTCGTAATACAACACTAAGACAGATAAGTAATTTTATTATTACATTTATTTACTAGGTAACTGCACTAATATAGGAACCCTTTTCAAGCGCAACCTAGGGCAAAATTGTTAAAAAGTGACAGATATGGTGAAAATTAAAATATTTCTATAACAGTGAACAAAATTGTCACTTTTATGAGAGGGCATCAGTGTTGTCACTGAAGGTTGAGCATAACAATAGTATAGGTTTACATTTTTTGAAAAGCATATTACAGTATCTTATGATCTTCATATTGATCACTGCTGAAGTAGTCTAATCTATATGGTGGGTATAACTTGCATAGGATATAACAGCCAGCTATCTTTCAAAGCACCTTCCACACGCCCAAACCATTGACTCAAACTGAGCTGGGTAAAAGACAGGTTTGGGTGCCAAACCCTGCATAGCTTTACTGCTAACTGAGAGAGCAGTCCTCTGCAGGGTTTCAGGTATAGATGGACAATTTGTTCTGTTCCATTGCTGGTCAAACAAGTTCCCTTTGGGGAAAACCTTTCCAGATATTTTTAATGTTTAAAACGTACTTTCCTGTGTAGGAAAGAATATTTTAAGCCAAGAATGTGTTTGATTGTCACATGACTTTTCTTTGAAATGGGAGCATACTGTTTTTCAGTTTAAAAGTTAATTTAAACAATTTATAAATGTTTTTTCTATGGAGAAACTGTATTCCATTTTCTGGGGCGGGGTTGGTAAACTGTTACAGTACTTTATATATATATATATATATATATATATATATATATATATATATATATATTTTTTTTTTTTTTTTTTTTTTTTTTACTACTTTTTAAATTTTACCAGCTTGCACTATTTAGTTTCCCTGGGAAAGAAGCATCTTTTTTTGACTTGACCATGGAACAAACTACCAGTACCAGGGTTGTTCCTTCCAGCCACAAAAAAAGAAAGTTAACTAAATAATCTTTGCTAAAGCTGGTTCCTCGGACCACTCATCTTTTTCCCTGGATCCCTCTGGTGTTGTCCATACAGCCTCAAAGGCCAAACTTGTCAGTTTTGGGTGAAGGGGCAGGGAATGTGCCCCTGCTTAGCCAGAATGTTGTGCCCATCCCTGGGGAAGCTGTTGCTAGCATTGCTAATCCTGTTTGCTCCAACTTTCCTGTCAAAAAAATGAAAAACTAAACATGCATCTTCTCCTGCACCAGTTTCAATGAGCAAGAGTTAAGTCTGGCTTGATGTCTTCTACAGGGTATTGATGCTTTTTATCTGGTGGTTTCTGGTAAAACAAAAATAAACTCCTTGTATCCTGAAGAGATTCACAAAGTTGAATCTGGAGAGGATTGTGATGAGACAAATTCAGGTTCTTCTGTTCAGATTTCTGATTCAGACCCAAGAGTGTGTGTTATCAGAATCTCCTGTCAGGGTTTCTCTGAGACTGTTTCCAGAACGTTTATTTTATTTATGTATTTGTCTGTTCACCGAGAATGTCCGAATGGGTAATACCCGTTTTCAGAGGAGGCCTGGGAGAAAAGTTTCATTTGCTTACATTGCATTATACTTCCAGTCAAGCACAGAATAGTTAGATTTCTATTTACATTTGCACAAAACAGTAGTTACATTTCTATTTATATTTATACACAAACCGTTGTTGCATTTTTACATATACATTCTAAGATTTTACAGAGGTGGAAGTTACTAAAGAGAAGGCACACGTGCAACATAGTGGATTGTACAGGCAGGAGTTACGCATAAAAATTTTGTAATTTCATTAAGAGGTTGAGTATATTACGTTTAATGAGTGTGTTTGGATAGTATTATATGGTGGAAAGGTTTTAACCCTGTGATGAGCATGTACAGGACCAGGATTGGTTAAGATGTCGTTTAAGCAGTGGTTTAAAACTACTGAGCTTGTCCAAAGTTTAGCAATGGATTAGCAAGTCTCCTGCAACATTATTTGACTTATTTGTAAGTAATAAGAATCTGTTACTAGAACGGGGGATCTGATATTGTTAATCCTCGTTCATTCCTTACGCATGGGTATCGGTTCCGACCTCGGAACCGAGCCGGCCATTTTCCAAGCTCGCGTCAGCTTCAAACTCTCGAACTAAACTCTTACCCACAATCTCCTTCTCCCTGTTACCTCATATTTAGTTTGCCGCATTGCCATTTGGTCATGTCAAGCTGCTTCTCTTGAGCCAAGTACAGTTATTTGTTGTATAATAGTCACTTATATTACTTTTCGGTCAGAAAAGTCTCTTTTTCATTGTCTCTTACCCTATCCCATCTAGCAACCATAATTTCTTGAGATTTTCTTCTCTTTTCTCTACCTTTTTACCGCGAGGTATTCTCCCCTTACCATCGTTGGTAGTCTTTCCCTTTTTTCATACCTTTGGGTATTCTTTTGTACCATTGCTGGTACCCTTTTCTTCTTTCTAATTTTGCTATCATGACAGATAAGAAAGGTAGCCTGGGGTTTAAACGGTGTTCTGATTGTGGACACAAACTACCTACTTCTGATGCACACACTTTGTGCGTTTATTGTTTGGGGGCGTCCCACTTATCTGTTGACCCGCCCTGTACTATCTGTGAAAACTTTTCAAACAGAACTTTGTTGGAAAGGAAAAACAAATTGTTGCTGAAGGGACTTCTTAAATCTCCCTTTTCAGAGGCTATTTCTGGGTCGGAGGCCTCAACCCCTCCTAGAGCCCATAAGAAAATCATGGATGTTGCTACCAAGGCTAAATCTTTGCCTTCATTCCCGGCTGGGGACTCCCGCCAACCAAAACCTAAAAAGGCTAAAGTTTTGGCTCCGGAGCTCACTCAGTCAGCCCCAGTGTTTTCAGTGCCTAGACCTTCGGCACCGAGGCCTTCAGCTCCATTAGTGATCTCGGCTCTGTCTTCTCCTGCAGCCTTCACTATATCAGCACCGAGGGGCTCCTCGGTTCAGACTATTACCACTGTATCGGCACCGACCGTTCAGTCTGCGCAGACCTTGACCACGTCGGCTCCGACATCTTACTGTGAACCGATGCCTTTATTGTTGACTGCAGTTTTGTCAGTTCCAGCTTCAGCACCAACAACCACTTCAGCACCGATCCCTGTGTCGGTGCAGACCATGACCTTGGCACCGATGACTACTTCGGTGCAGACACCCATAGTCCAGTCTCTCTCTGCACCGTTGTTCTCTGTATGGACTGTTGAGATGGGCACCGAGTTTGCCTCTTCTGTGGACAGGCCTGTTTCTCCCTCAGTCTCAGTGAGGTCCACTAGAAGCCTTTCTGAACATGATGTGTTGCATCTTGTGGATCAGGTGCTCCTGGCGAGAGGTATCCCACCCCCCAGGAACTATCCTTCCTTGGGAGGTGATCACCCGTCACCAAAGACCCCTTCTTATTCTCCTCCTTTATTGCCTTTGAAGTCCATGGATATAGCACAGTCTTCCCCTTCTGCGGTTCCCTTTATGGATCTCACTAAGGAACCGCAGTTGTCTTCATGGCAGGAAAGTTTTGCTACGACCCAGGATGTCAGTTGTGACACGCATAGTTTGCTGCTCCACAGCCATCCAGGGACTCCGGGTCAGCAGGCTGAGCCACTTAGGGAAGGGGGTGACCCCTGTCCTAGACTTTCACTCCTCTTCAGGGGGACCAGCCTTCCAACTGATGGAGAAGGCTTTCGCTGCTGCTGGCGATACTGGACTGTCTATCCCCCGCCCTCCTCTGGTACACTGCTTTCACAAGTCGCACCGAGCGGACAACGGGTGCAAGAGCCTCAGGACATTTTCCCTCAGGAAACACCTTTTCCGCTGTCTTCCCCAGCTTCTCCCGCTGAGGAAGTCCACCAGAAAAGTTTGTGTAAGAGGAAGCACATGGACTCCACAGAGGAGTCCCTCAATGAAGACACAGATTTTGATGAGGGGGAAGGATCCCCTCGGTCACCCTCTGAGGTATCCTTTGGTGATATCCTCGAAATCCTGAAACAGAGAGGTGACTGGAAGTCCTCTAATCCGACCTCTGAGGAATCTGTGTTGCTGCAGGCCTTTCGCGCCCAGCCCCCTACCTCCTGGGTTACTCCACCTGCCGATGAACTTGTCCGGCTTATCGTGCAGCGTGCTTGGAAGGCTCCTGACACCGTCAAAGCCATTCCCCGGAGGCCAGATAAGATTTTGTCGTCTCCTACTACGGATCCCCATTGGTCAAAAGGTCTTCCTGTGGATGCTTTGGTGGTGGCGGCCGCAACAAAACAGGATCTGGCAGAAGAAGAAAGCCAGACTGTCCTTTTGCCTAACAGAGTCCCGGGCCCTGGACAGGATAGGAAAAGCGCACCTTTGCATCAGCAACCTTTACTATCAGGTCCCTGAATTCTATGGCACACTTTACCAGGCTTCAAAGGGATCTGATTTCTGAGCTCTCTGAAATCTTGGCTGGTGCCATGTCTGATGAGGTAGGTGACAAAGTGGCCTCTCAGCTGGCCACCATTAAATCAATATCTAACTCCTCTATGCGACTGATATCTCATGCATCAGAAGGAGCAGCTAGAGCAGCGGGTTCAGCTGCGGTCTTGAGACGACACGCCTGGATGCGCTTGTGCAATTTCACGGAACCCTTTAAGGCTTCCTTTCTTAACGCTCCCATTGAGGCCTCCTCGTTGTTTGGACCCAAAGTTAAAAGCACACTGGCCAGATGTGAACAGGACGGTAAGACTCTTTCTGCCATAGGTGTCCATTATTCTTCCCCTCAACATGCTTTCTCCCGAAACCAAAAGATTGGGAAGAGATGGTTCAAGAAATCTCTGCGTCCTTTCCGTGACACACAGGCCGAGTTCTCCCCTAGAGGCAGAGGGGGAAACTCACGGGGAAGACTCTCCTTTTGGGACAGAGGGGGTCCGCGTAACCAGGGTTCCAGGGATTCTTTCCCTGGCCAATCCTACCAGCGCTCCTGAAGAGTGGCCCAACTCTTTTCCTCTGGAGGTGGTTGGGGGACGTTTCTCCGTGTACCCTTCTGCCTGGCTAACTATCACCACCGATTCTTGGGTACAAAGGATTATAACCAGAGTTTATCATATCCCCTTCGATCTTTGTCCTGTCCCTTCAAAAAACCTTCCCGACGTTCCACCCAGTCAAAGGGAAGAAGCAGCATTAGAGATAGAAAAGCTGCTAAGAAAGAGAGTCATCCAAATGGTCCCTCCAGACCAGATAGGATCCGGATTCTACTCAAGACTATTTTTGGTGCCAAAAAAAAATCGGGGACTGGAGACCAATTTTGGATCTGTGTATTGAACAAGTTTGTGAGAGTACAAAACTTCCTGATGGTCACAATACAGTCTATCCTCCCGCTTTTGGAAAAAGACGATTGGATGTGCTCGATAGATCTTCAAGATGCGTACTACCACATAAAAGTGGACAGGCCATCAAGACGATTTCTGCGCTTACGTGCGGGAGCCAGTCACTACCATTTCAGAGTACTGCCCTTCGGACTCCCTACACCCCCCAGAGTGTTCACAAAGTGCATGGCAGTTGTCACAGCTCATTTGCGACTCCCAAGGATTCCAGGTGTTTCCATACCTAGACGACTGGCTCATTTCCGCCCCCACCAGACATCTACTGGAAGAAGCCCTGGCATACTCTCTCCTCGCTGCACAAAGGCTAGGCATAACCATAAACTGGCAAAAATCCAATCTCACCCCATCTCAGTCGACAGAATTCATAGGGGTTATCTTGGACACACAGAACTGCAGAGCTGCCATTCCAGAGCACAGAATTTTAAGGATAAAGCAACAACTGATTCCAATCCTTTCAAGGGAGAAATCCACGGCTCACTAGTTTCTGCAACTGTTGGGTTCCATGGCAGCTTCCATCACCATTGTTCCCCTGGCCAGGTTTCACATGAGGCTTCTGCTCACCCAATGGTATCCCTTTCAGCCATGATTCGAGTAACCCACAGGTGCAACAAGATTTAAATCGGTGGATGACGCACAATCTGTCACAGTGGTCTCTCCCTCCCCCCCCCCAGCAACCCAAGGCCACATTGACCACGGACGCCTCCCTGATGAGGTGGGGGGGCTATTTCAGGGACAGACAGTCCAAGGCACTTGGTCCGAACTGGAGGCCCATCTGCATATAAATCTTCTAGAGCTGAAGGTGGTGCTTTTGGTGTTGCGAGCATTCCGTCCCCTGCTGCCGTCTGGGACAATTGCGGATTCAATCAGACAACATGGTGGTCTGGTACATCAGCAAAATCTTATCCCCTTTGTCGAGAGGTCATGAGGATATGGCAATGGGCGATGGCAACCAACCATTTTCTTCTAGCAACGCACATTCCCGGGAGTTCCAACGTGATAGCAGACAGACTCAGCAGGTGCATTCTTCAACCTCACGAGTGGTCCCTGAATCCCTTGATAGTGGTGGAGATCTTCCACCGCTGGGGCCATCCTTGCTGCAACCTCTTTGCATCCCCGACCAACTACAAACTACTTCGCCCTGATTCCCCTACCACGACAGTCACCCATTGACGCTCTAGTCCATGATTGGCCCTCGGGTCTTCTTTACGCATTCCCACCCTTTCCCCTCATTCTACAGTTTCTGAAGAAAGCCCGTCTGTTGAAGAGCAAGGTGATCCTCATAGCACCATATTGACCTCGACAGATTTGGTTCCCCTTCCTTTGACCTCACCTACTAGATCGACCATGGATTCTCCATCCAACCCCGGAGTTGATCTCACATCCACAGAAACTGATTCATCCCAACTTGAGCAGCCTGAAGCTCACAGCTTGGCTACTCCAATTCCCTTGATTGCCAGGCAGAATGATCTTTCTTTACCAGTATGTGACATTCTCCTTGCATCTCATAAGTCTTCCACTAGAATTACTTATCTGAGCAAGTGGAAAAGATTTACCTGTTGGCTGAAAGATAACCAAGTAGATCCCTTCTCAGCACCAGTGTTGATAATACTAGACTATCTGGCCGACCTTTTCCAACTGGGTCTATCGGCCTCTACCATTAGAGTTCATTTGGCTGCAATTTCTAATTTTCATGAGGTTGTCCAAAATTCCTCTCTTATGTCCCACAAATTGTGCAAGACCTTCATAAAAGGTGTGAATCATCTGAAGCCACCTTTTAGAGAACCTATTCAACCATGGGGATTTATCATTAGTTCTACAAGCTCTGACAATGCCACCTTTTGAACCAGCCTCTTCTTGCAACCTCAAGCATTTGTCATGGAAAACCTTGTTTTGGTCGCCATTACTTCTGCCAGACGTATTTCTGAGCTTCAAGCTTTATGTATCAAGAGTCCATACTTAATTTTTCATAGAGATAGAGTGTCTCTGAGTACTAATCCATCATTTCTGCCAAAAGTGATCTTTGAAATGTCCATTAATCAAACCATTGAATTGCCAGTTTTTTTCCCAATCATTCAAACAGAGGAGAGTATTGCCTGCATATCCTAGATATCCACAGGCAAATCCATTTTTACTTAAACAGGACTAGGTCCTTTCATAAATCTGACCAATTATTTTTGGCCTTTCCTAGACCTAGATTAGGATCTGCTGTTGCTAAGGTCACATTAGCTAGATGGTTGAAGGACTGTGTGACCTTCATTTATACACAACGTAATATCTCTTTGCCTACTACCATGAAAGCTCATTCAACAAGGTCGGTGGCAACTTCTGCTGCCTTCTTTACATGACATTTGTGCAGCTGCAAATTGGGCTATGCCTCATACCTTCATCAATCATTACAAATTGGATTTGGCCTCCAGGGGAAGAGTATCTTTCGGTTCTATGGTGCTCAGGAATGTCCTTCCATGAGTGCCTCCCAGGAATAGAAGTAGCTGGGGACTCTGTCCCATGCGTAAGAAATGAACAAGGATTAACAATATCAGATAAAGAAGTTATGTCTTACCACAATGTTCCATCTGTATTGTTGATCCTCGTTCAGTCATTACGACCCTCCCTCCCTCCCCCTCCTGTGGTTTCTAGTGGATCTCTTAGGTTATTTGACCAGAGGTAGCCTTTACCTTCTTTGACTTGCAAACTAAATCTGAGGTAACAGGGAGAGGGGGATTGTGGGTAAGAATTTAGCTCGAGGGTTTGAAGCTGACGCGAGCTTGGAAAATGGCCAGCTTGGTTCCGAGGTCAGAACCGATACCCATGCGTAATGACTGAACGAGGATCAACAATACAGGTGGAACGTTATAGTAAGACATAACTTTTTTTTTTCCTTGCTGGACAGTAAGGTTGTTATAAGTTTTGTAGCCCAGGGCATTTTTCTAGATGATGAATGAGTGTGTGTGCTGTAGTCAGTTGTGAATATGTTAGTTGTGCAGTTCAAGCCAGTGTAGTTGCTTTAAGTAATGACAATGGTGGGTCCTATGAGGAAACTGGTGGCAAATGTATCTATTTTTATTGTAGCAGGAAGCAAGTTTCTTTTTTTGAGTATTTGTTTGTTAGGGCATGGGTGGCATATAAGAGCGTCAGCAGTAAGAAGGTGGTGGCTAGAGTTTTTCATGTAGTATCTCTAAGGAATCCATTGATCCTATAAAGGGAGCCTAGTTTCAGGTGTGTGGATTTTTGAGATTGTCATCTATTATTAACACCTAGAAGTTTACTGTAAGTTACAGTTTCAATGATAGTATTATTTGCTGACTTTAAGGTAAAAAATTGCATTTGATTTTTTTAACATGTTGAGGTGAAAAGCATTAACTTGGTTTTCTTGGGGTTGAATAAGAGGTTTGATTCTTGGAGCCAGGTTTCTACAGAGGAGAAAAGTTTGGGGATAATGTATTGGAGCTAATTTATTGTTGAGGCCATACATATTAATGTTGAGTTATCTGCATACTGAACAAAACTAGCATTGTGAGTGGAGGTCATAATAAATATATTAAATAGTAGAGGACATAAGATATAGCCCTGAGGGATACCCGTAATAACAGGTTGAAAGGATTAGTAGTTTTTTTGCCATTTAATGGCTTGTTGCCTTCCAGTTAGGTAACTAAGGAACCAGAGCAAAGAGTACTGTGAAAGGAGGGTCAAATGAGCAGTTGCTGGTGTGAGACAGTATCAAATGCCTTTGACAAGTCTAAGAACATGGTGGACAGAAGCAGACCGTCATTTCTATGTCTGTTAATTATATACTGATAAAATGTAGTAGAGCAGTGGTGGTGCTGTGCTAGGGCCTAAAGCCACGTTGTGCGTTTGAGAACAGGTTATTTGAGGTTAGGTATTGCATTAGTTGCATATGCATTTCTGTAATATTTTGGAGGGGGGGGGGTCACTGTTGGTAAACTCTGTAGATGAGCTGTCTTTGTGCAGTGATATGATGTAGCATTTTTTCCACAGTGATGGTATGCATCTTTCTGCTATGGACCTACTAATTATTATGGATACAGGGAAGGCTACGACTTCTGCAGCCATTTTTAGGTAGTCTGATGGTAGATGGTCTACAGCTACAAAAGTAGTTTTTAGTTTAAGGAGCAACCTCCTTATGAGTGAGGTCGGTACTGGACTAACATTGAAGGAGCGGTGGGTAATTCTGATTGGACAGGGATAGAGTGGGGGGGGGTAGATGTTAGTGTCTAAAATAAATAATATTGATTGTATAAAGTAGTAATTAAACTGTGTGGGGATAGTCTGTTGTATGGTCTGAGGGACTCATGGTCTTGCCAGGGTCAAATAGTTTTATTTAGTGATGACCAAATGAGTTTTGGGTTGTTTGTGTGTGTCTTGTAGGTTGGTATAGTATGTTTGCTTATCCTATTTGATAGAGTTTTGCAAGGTTTCTGTGATGTCTAAATTGATAGTGGGTATTTTGAGTTCTATTTTTATGCCAGTTTTTACAGGATTTATTTCTCTGTCATGTTTTTTTTTTGTTTCCTTTGTCAGCCATGATGTGGGGTTGGACTTTATTATTACATGCTAGTGCTAGAAATGTTCTACAGTAGTATCTAGCGGCATTGTTCAAAGTACATTCTAGTTTTATATATATATATATATATTTTTAGTGTTTCACTGAAAGTATATTTGCAGAAATTGGTTGCATTTCTTATTTGATTATAGATCATGTTTATCTAGGTTATGGTGAGTTCTAAAAGTGTATGTTGGTATGCAGTCACTTATGTTTTCTGAGAGGCAGTCTACTTTTGTCAGTTTGTCTGATTTGTTTGTAAGAATCTAATATAATGTTGAGTGTCTCTGTGAAGTTTTATTGATTCTAGTAGGCATGGTTATTAATTGTCTGAAGTTATATCAGATATAATAACAGGGGAGGACCTTGGAAACTTTATTTAGAGACCAGGGAAACATGGTGGCAGATTTTTAGTAATTCAAGTAGCCCCCCAGGTTTAAATGAACTGGTATCTATTACCAGTACATTAAAGTTAAAGGTTTATGATAGATGAGATGTCAGCCAACGTTTTATGTATTATATTTCACATTTTATGAAGGTATATTTATTAATTGTGAAGGACATTTAAAAAAGTTTGTAAAAGTCTTGAATCAGCTGGTAATATAAAAATGTCATGGTAATATATTTGTCTGAAGAAGTCTGGTGATGTGCATCAGACGAAAGCGCTTATCCTAATAAATTATATATTTTGTGTGCCTGATACAGCCAGTGCTCAGGTTATTTAATTTTATTCAGTTTTTTTTTGTGTGTGTGTGTGCTTTGTGGTGTTACAAGTGTTTGGAAATCTGATCACTATGGCTGAAGGCAACAATCAAGATGTTGGTGTGACACATGCAGAATTCAGATTATCTGATTCAGTGAAAAATCTTACAGCATTGGTTCAGCAACTGCTTCCCAAAGCTATTGGAGAAAATGGAGGGTGCTGATCGGATGTGGATTATCGGTTCACCCCTGAAGTGTTGAGACAACTGGGGAACGATCCCGGGTTTGCTTTTCAGGAAGCTGTGGCTTCTTCATCCAGTGAAACCAGTAATAACATGGGTATTCCACCAAACAGAGGGAGACCGCTACTATCTACATTGGATTCCTGGTTATGTAAGGATGTACCAACTGTTACGATCAGAGGTAACGTTCTACCTGTTATTTCTAAATTAAGCGAATTCCAGGAGAAATTAACTCTGTATAAGAAGATACAGCAAGAGAACATATATTTTTCGGAATGTCTAAAACTGAAGCAGGTTCCAAAGTGGCTAAGAAATTGGAGGTACCCCACTGGATTGGTGGAGCAATCCCCCCTACACTTGGAACTGCTCACTTGTGTTTGACCGGCATGGATGTGAGCTCATGGAGCTCTTAACTAAGCATAATAAAATGGTACTGGATTCCTTGCATGTCGATTAGGGAGCTGGACATTTTTATTCACAATTCAGGGTTTCTCGACAACTGTAAGGCACAGTACAAAGTTATGTTCAGAGAAGTGGACGGTATGGTGGCGTCCATTTCTAGCCGAAGAGCTAAAAAGCTAGATAGGGACAGATGAGCCTACCAGAATGGCACAGCGTATCCGCCTCCACCAACAGTACAAGGCAATCGTTCTTCAGTAAATATTGGGCCAGGTATGACCACTACAAATGGACAGAATAACAACAATGAAGCCGAAGACCCTTTAGATTCACCAGTGGTGAGGAGATCAGAGAGACTGAGAAATGGAAGACAGGGGAATTGGAGTCCATATGTACCAGACAAATGGAAGAGGGGCCGTACCAACAACAGGAACAAGTTTCAGAGGTGACTGTTTCACCTGTATTCAAAATAATTTTGAATACAGCAAATGATTTTAGTGTATGTAATTATACTAATGTTGATTTTTCTTGTGAACATGTTGATTTGTTGTGTAAGGGAGTCAACTTTGCACTTGGAAATAAAACTGATATTACTAATTTAATATGTGATTTGAAGGTGTATGTGAGGAATTTAAACTTGAAGTACTTGTACAGAAATGATGTTACTTCCAATGATAATGGTGATAATGTTAAGGGTATCAGGATGCCTAGTACTTTTAACCCTGAAGTACATCCAACACTATGAGGCTTTGAATCGGCTTGCGAAACAGATTTCCGTCACTATTTAAGTAATAGTGAGACTGGAAGTAAGATAACCCAGGAAGAGAATGTTATTTTGATGGAGCTTAAAAACATGTTGATTTAAGATGCATGCAACCAGATAAAGGGGGAGGAATAGTCATTATGACTAAGGATGTTTATGTGCAAAAAATGTTTAATATGCTTTACAGTGACACTTACTGCGAGGCGTCAGTAAATGAAGTCAACATTTCCTATAGTAGGATAG
Organism: Protopterus annectens; assembly: GCF_019279795.1. NCBI lineage: Eukaryota > Metazoa > Chordata > Ceratodontiformes > Protopteridae > Protopterus > Protopterus annectens. The sequence continues at coordinate 482,624,127 of NC_056748.1, forward strand.
ATTGGGAATTGTTTGACATGGTGACACAAGGACAAATAGATATAGATGAATATAATTACATGGTTACTGAACATCCAAAAACTTTTTCAATGTTCAGAGTTCCGAAAATTCATAAGGACCTGACAAACCCCCCCCCCCCCCCCCCCAATACGCCTGATAGTTGATTCTGGGTGGTTCAAGACAAGTTATATAGCCAAATACTTGGATGTAAAACTCAAGCAGGGGTTGTGAGATGTGTCTCATATTTGCTATGATTCCTGGCAATTTTTGGAAAGGTGTAATAATTTATTTCCATTCAGTGATGGAATCTTTTTAACAATAGATGTTAAAGATTTGTACAGTTGTATTCCCCGTGAGACCGGATTAGATTGTTTTTCTGAATTTTTGTTGGTGGAATTCTGACTAGATCAAGATGTAATTAATGTCTATACGCAACTAATGGAAATAGTATTAAAAAATAATTACATTTTCTTTGTAGGCCATTATTTTAAACAAGTGAAGGGTGTGGCCATGGAGTCAGCGTGTGGCCCGCTATTCGCTAATATAGTGATGGCATGGTGGGAGTAAACAATATTATTCCCATCTCCTCTTTGCAAATATATCTCCTTTATACGTTCAATATTTGTTTGATTTGTTTGTAGCATGGAATGGACCATGTGATCTGATTCCCCAGTTTTTGGAGTACATCAATCTGAGTACAGAATTTTTGAAGTTTACTTATGAGTACGATTGTAACAAAATATCCTATTTTGGATGTCATGGTCTCTAAAAAGCAGGAGGGGGGTATAAAGTCTACTATTTTTAGGAAACCTTCCTACTCAAATAGTATTTTGCATTTTTCCAATAATCACCCCTTACATGTAAAAAGGGGGATTATAAAATGGCAACTAGTAAGAGCAGCCCGTATGGTCTCGGAATATGAAGACTTTCTGGAAGAATGCGAAAAAATGTCTATAATGTTTAGAGAGAGAGGTTATCCAGTTGGGTTGATTTACAATATTAAGAGTGAAGTTATTTATAAGCGCCAAACCTTGGTATATAAACCTCTTCTGGGCTTGAATAGAAATAGTATTGAGTACGAAGAATCTCAGTGAACGGAGTCTCATGTAAATGTACAAGGGGTAGGTTACCAGGATATGCCTGGCACAAGTAATAGTAACAATGATGGTAGTAATAATAATAATAATAATAATAATAATGACAGTGTTTTATTAGGACGAGATGTTCCCTTTTGTCCCTTTGTAACTGTTTATTCTAGGGATATGTTTATAATTCAGGACATCATTAGAAAAAATTGGAATTATATCTTACAAGAAAATTTAGGTAATGTCCTGGCGGACCGTCCTAATTTATTTACAGGAGAGGACAGAATTTAAAAGGCATTGTGGAGAAAAGTGGTAAGTGTAGGATACAAGGTAAAATGACAGCCTGTGGTATGTGCTCACAATGTAACCACATTTTGTCAACAACTTGTGTTCAAGTTTGTGATAAAGTAATAATTATTAGGGGAAACTACAATTGTAATTCCCAATCAGTTGTTTATTTGGGACTGCCCAGCGTTTTACATAGGTAAAACCCAAGAAAATTGGCACAGAGGATATATGAGCACATATGAAATCAGACAGGCCAGTGAAAAGAATGCATTATATAAGCATATTAAAATTTACCCACAACACGCCTTCAAATTTGTAGTTTTAGAGCAGGTCAGATATAGTAACAGGGGAGCACTTTGGAAAGTTTATTTAGAGACCAGGGAAACATGGTGGCAGTTTTTTACTAATGCAAGTAGCCCCCCAGGTTTAAATGAACTGGTATCTATTACCAGTACATTAAAGTTAAAGGTTTATGATAGATGAGATGTCAGCCAACATTTTATGTATTATATTTCACATTTTATGATGTTTTATTAACTGTGAAGGACATTTTAAAAAGTTTGTAAAAGTCTTGTACTATTTGTACAAGTCCTTTTGTTTTTAACTTATAACAGTGATCAAGTGTTTATTTAATGATGAATTGGGTGTGTTTTTAAATTGGTCTGTTTGAATCAGCTGCTAATATAAAAATGTCATGGTAATATATTTATTTGTCTGATGAAGTCTGGTGATGTGCACCAGACGAAAGCACTTATCCTAATAAATTATATATTTTGTGTACCTGATACAGCCAGTGCTCAGGTTATTTCATTTTATTCAGTTGTCTGACATTATACAAGTTTATGGATTCGGTGGGAGTAATGGAATTTGAGTTGCCCGTCTATTTTGTCTCCAAATATTAGTTTTATGGTTAACTTGTTGGGATATCCAATACAGGATTCATTCAGCAGTATCAACGTTGTTCTGTGGTGGTATATAAATTGCTGTTAAGCATATAGGTTTTCCTACTGCTGATATTTAGGAGTGTTAGTAGTTCAACATTGTTAAATGTGGGTGTTGCTTGTGGAAGTAAGGTAATGGTTAGGGACTTTGTATAGATGATTGTTATACCACCTGCATGCTTTTGTCTCATGCGTGACTATATTGTATTCTGGGGGGCTTAATCTCATCCTTAATTTCTTTTTTAACCATGTTTCAGTAGGTATGACTACATCAGGAGTGTATGTGGAAGATAAGCAGGTATGTCATGGATTTTATTGCACATACTACTTAGGTTCATTTTTAGAAAGGTGAGTTTGAGTTCTGTTTTTTCACTGAGATGTAGTAAGTAATTGGTTTATTTTGGGGTTGGAAATAAGAAGTTATGTACCTACCATAACGTTCCATGTTAGTTGTCTTCTCTCGCCTTCTTTCTTGCTTGATGGGTTCGGAGCCGATCCCTCGGCTCCGACTCGGCACTTGCTAAGCTCGAGAGTCACTTTTACCAGCTCGAGGCAGCCCCATATCCCATGATGCAAGGCGGTAAGTACCCAGATCTCGTTTGCTGACAAAGGGCAATAGCACCAAGCATAAAATACTTCCCAAAGGAAGAAGAAAACTTACAGATGGAAAAAGTACCAGGTCTGAATGGTCTTTAGCATAACAGTTTCTTATACAAGGTCTGTCCAGGCCAGGGGGAAGGAGGGAGGGTCGCAAGAAAGAAGGCGAGAGAAGACAACTAACATGGAACGTTATGGTAGGTACATAACTTCTTAATGTTAAGTTGTCAATCTCGCCTTCATTCTTGCTTGATGGGACCGTCCTAGCACCTCTATCCTGGGTGGCTCAATGGAACAAACTCTTGAGGACTGTAGAGCCAAAACTGGCTCTGTCCCTGGAGGCCAAGTCCAATTTGTAATGGGAAACAAAAGTGTGAGGAGTAGCCCAAGTGGCGCTGCACAAATAGTGTCCAAAGGAAGTCTAGCTTGAAAAGCTGTAGAAGTAGCTAAGCTCCTAGTTGAATGTGCTTTAGGTTTTGAGCACAGCTGTTTTCCCCTGAGTATAAATTTCAGAGATGACCGAAGAAAGCCATCTGGACAAGGTCACTTTAGAAACAGGAAGGCCTTTTTATTATCCGCATAGGAAACAAAAAGTTGATCAGATTTTCTAAATTTTTTGTTCTGTCCAAATAATATCTAAGTTGACGGTGGACATCAAGATAATGTAGCTTTTGTTCAGCTCTATCTGAATAGTTAGGAAAAATACAGGAGATCAATGGATTGATTCAGATTGTTCTTTGAAGCGACCTTAGGTAAAAAGGTTGGATTAGTTCTCAAAGATACTCTGTCTTTGTGAAAAACCAAATAGGGGGGTCGAACCGAAAGAGCATGAAGTTCAGACACCCTCCTGGCAGATGTAATAGCCACTAGGAATAAAGTTTTCCAAGAAAGATATTTCAGGGAACAAGAAACAGCTGGCTCGAAGGGGGGAAGAATCAAGGATGTCAGCACTAAATTTAGATCCCACTGAGGAGGAGGATTCCTGATTGGAGGTTTTAGTAGGAAAATTCCTTTCAAGAAGGCCCTGCAGAGCCTATGGGACATAATATTATGATCTGCTATCCCGACATGAAAATTGGAAATAGCAGCCAATTGAACTCTGACTGTGGAAGAAGAGGAGCCTGCATGAAAAATCTCTGCTAAGAAGTCCAGTACTGCCTGAACAGGGGCAGTAAAAGAATCAATATTTTGGGCCTTAGCCCAATAAGAGAAACATTTCCATTTGCTTGTGTAAATCCTCCTGGTAGAGGATTTTAGCGGTTACTATGATGTCTCTAACTGGGTTAGAGATCAAAGGAAGCCTGGCTAAGGAAGGAAGTGGAGCAACCATGCTGTGAGGTTGAGAGAAGGGATTGACCGGTGCAGCTGACCCGATTGGTGAATCAGAAGATCTGGCACTGGGTCCAGATGCCACGGCTGCACCAAAAGGTGATGATGGAGGAACGGGAACCAAACTTGTCGAGGCCAGTAAGGGGCAATGAGAATCAATTTGGCTCTCAAAGCGGTAGCTTTCTGGATCACCTGAGGGATCAGAGGAAATGGAGGAAGGCATAAAGAAGTCCCTGGGGCCAATCCTGGGTCAGAGCGTCTCTGGGGATGGCCTGATAGAGGGAAGAGGCAGAAGAAGTCTGGACATTTGCTGTTTTGGGGAGTAGCACAAAGCTCGCAACATGGACCACCCCATTCCAGAAAAATCTCTTCCGCTATAGATTGCTTGAGAGACCACTCGTGAGGCATGAGGATAGCTCTGCTCAATCTGTCCGCTATAATGTTGGTTTTCCCAGGGATATGCGTTGCTACCAGAAACCGATGAGAGGAGATCGCCCATTGCCATAGTCTGAGCGCTTCTCGACACAAGGGGTAGGACTTGGTTCCGCCCTGTTTGTTGATATACCAAACTACAGACATGTTGTCTGTGTGGACTGCAATTGTCCCTACGGGAAGAAAGTCGTTGAGGGCTTGCAACGTTAAAAGCACTGCTCTCATCTCCAGGACATTTATGTGCAGATGGTACTCGAGCGGCTGCCACGCCCCATGAACCATCCTGCCCTGATAATGACCCCCACCCGATCAGGGAGGCATCCGTGGTGACAGTGGCTATCGGGGATGGGGGTACAAAGTACCTGCCTTGGTGAACCTGAGGCGATGTGATCCACCAAGCAAGATGCTCTTTGCATGTCTGTGTCACCAGAATCTGGTGACGCATTGGAAGTTGCTGGTATGACCACTGTGTGAACAGCATCCACTGAAGAAGGCATGTAGAATCGAGCCAGGGAAGAAGAGTAATGGCCGCAGCCATGAGACCTAATACCTTTAGAACCATTCTGGCCTGTATTTTCTTGCTGGCCAGAATGATCCTGACATGAGTCTGAATGTCTGAAACTCTTTGTTCTGTAAGGGTAGCTGACATCCGAACAGTGTTTAAGTTTGCCTATGAAGGTAATAGACTGGCAGGGCGATAAGGATGACTTTTCAAGTTGATTGAGATGCCCAAATGAGAACAAAGGTCTATTGTGTAATCCCTGGCTTGTATAAGCTGATGCCTGGTGGTGGCTGACAGGAGCCAGTCGTCGAGATACGGAAACACCTGGAATCCTTGACGTCTCAGGTGAGCCGTGACCACTGCCATGCATTTGGTGAACACTCTGGGGCTGTAGTGAGACCAAAGGGCAGGGCTCTGAACTGGAAATGACTGGACCCCAGCCGGCGGAGAAATCTCCTGCAGCGTCTGTGAATTTTGATGTGATAGTACGCATCCTGAAGATCTATTGAGCACATCCAGTTGTCCTTCTGTAAGAAGGGCAGAATTGACTGAAGAGTGACCATTCGAATCTTGTCTTCCTGACAGACTTGTTGAGTCTGCTGAGATCCAATATTGGTCTCCAGTCTCCCGTCTTTTGGGGACCAAAAGAACCTTGAGTAGATTCCGGCTCTGAATGGTCTATTGTAACTGGCTGAATGGCTCTTTTTGCAGTAGTTTTGAGATTTCTGACTCTGCAATCTCCCTTAGACCGGGTGGTACATCTGGAAGGGAACTTGAGGGAAGGGACTTTCCTCGAAAGGAATTATGTAACCCTTGGATATGATCGACTGTACCCATCTGTCTTGAGTGAGGGAATGCCAGGCTTCTGGGTACAGTGATAATCTTCCCCGACTGCCTCCAAGGAGGGACAGCCGGGCAACACCTCAGGGATGCTGAAAGGGCTTGTCAGAGAGAGGCTCCCTGTTTCCCTGGTTCTTGGACCCCTCTGCCTCTAGAGCGTCTGTTGTTGTTACCCCTCTGCCTCTAGGGGTAAACTGACCACGTGAATCCGGCGTGACTCCTTGGGATTTACGGAACCACATCTTCCCCCTTCTGTCCTTTGGGATAAGGTCTAGAAGGGGTGGAAAAACGGACTCCAACAGCAGAAAGAGTCTTGCCGTCCTGCTCACACCTGGTCAAGGTTTCCTTCACCTGAGGGCCAAACAAAGCTGACCCATCAAAGGGAGAATTTGTGAAGGACGCCTTAAAGGGATCCATAAAATCACATAGCCGCATCCAGGCTTGGCGTCTAAGAGCCACACCTGTACCTGCGGCTCTACTCGCTCCATCCGCAGCATAAGATATTAGCCGCATGGAGGAGTTTGCAATGGAATTGAGGGTTCCTAGCTGCGAAGCAATTTTTCTTGAGCCCCTGCAGCTGTAGGATCCTGAACTACTTCTCCCAGCTCCTTCAGGATATCCCTCTGGAGTCTGGTGAAGTGACATAGGTAATTCAGCGAGCATAGCAAAGGTCGCTGAGGAAAACATCCGCTTACCGTACCTATCCATGGTCCTAGAGTCCTTATTAGGAGGATGGACGGCACGGAAGGATCTGCAAGTTCCTTTTGGTGGCCGCAGCCACCACCATGGCATCAGCGGGGTCATCCTTAGTAAGGTATTGTTTGTCACACGTGGCAGTGATAAATTTTGAAGGCCTCCTAGGGACTGGCTCTACAGAGTCAGGAGCTGCCCACGCCTTTCGTGCAATAACCTGCATAAGGGGGTCGAAAGGCGGAGACACCCAGGAGGTGGAGGGCCGAGATCCAAATGCCTCTAGGTATACTGACTCATCCTCAGAGGGATTGTTGGTGGGCCAGTTTCCCCTCTGTTTCAGAAGTTCTAGGATGTCTGAGAAGGAGACATCCTCAGAGGGGATCTAGGGGATCCCTCTGACTCATCAAAGTCAGTATCCAGTGACAGACTCGGGGAGTCTACATGCTTCCTCTTACAAGTCCTCTTCCTAGGAGGATCTCCCGAAACATCAGGAGAATCCTCGGAAGAGGGGAAATTCCCAATGGGGAAACCTGAGGCGGAGGATCTCTGGGTCCTGTAGCAAGAGAAGTGGCAGAGATGTCAACAGGTACTATAGAGGGAGGAGCTACGGGAACAGACTGCTGACTGATACCAGTGGCCAGTACACTCTTCATCACCTCGAATGCTCCCCTCCCAGGCAGGTCCGAGAGAACCCGCTCAAGAGCTAGGAACTCCAGGGACCACCGAAGGGAAGTCTCCGAGGCAGATGTCGGAGCCGAGCTCACCAAGGCCGAGGCTCCAAGGGAAGAGCGGGTTCGGACAAGGGTCCGATGCCACTCAACCCCTCGGAGGAGACCATGGAAGCCCGACCACCGAATCCCTCTAAGGAAGGTCTCGAAGAGGAGATAAGAGTAGAGGCTGAAGGAACAGAAGGGGGGTATCCGTCCTCCAGCCGTAGCAGTAACCATTCCCGAAGACTCCAACTCCAAGCTCTGGGGTAGAGTTGAAGGAGGAACTGTAACGGGGTGTGGACCAACAGTCGTCTGTTGAGACGGACTGTGTAACATTTGGGCCAGTACCTGTGACTTAAGTAATCTACTGACCACTCTCTCTAGGTCATGATCTGACAACCTGGATGACCTTGAAGATCGGCTCCGATGGCTCCGTTCCGATAGAAGAGGTGAAGCCGGAGCCGAAAGTATCGGCCCCAAGGAAGGAGACCCCGACCTCTCCCTGGAATGACCCACCGGAGCCGATACTATAGATCCTGTCGGACCCGCCCCCCCGGAGCCGACAGGAAGCCTCGATGTATCGGCTCCAGCCGGAGCCGATACAGCCACCAAAGTAACGGTGTCGGAGCCGATCGGAGCCGACACGATGCCTGTGCCACATGGGTGTCGGAACCGATCGGAGCCGACATCGAAGTGGTCGATACAGATTCGGCACCGATAGCCATCGGTGCCGAAGGCTTTGTTAAGCCAGAATCGGCTCCAGCCGGAGCCGATCTCGACTCGGAGCGAGTTGGAGCCGAGGCCGCAGGCTTAGAAACAGAAGCCTGGGCCTTGGAAGATTTAACTGATTTTGACGGAGCCGACTTAGCCGGAGAGCCCTCCGGCTTAAGAAGGCCCCTAAGAATCAGTTTATTACGCCTTTCCTGCAGGACTCTCTGGCTGAAGGAGTGACAAATAGCACAGGAGTCCTGCAGGTGAAGAGGCCCCAGGCAATACAGGCAAGAAGTGTGACCGTCTGTCAGAGACATCTTCTGACAGCACGAGTCACACTTCTTAAAACCTGAGACTCTCTCCTTTGACATGGTGCTTAAACACACACACACACCAGTCAAACAACTTAAATTAAAGAAAATACCAAAAGGTATTCCTAAAAATAAACACACACACACCCTAACAGGGAGGGAATGGGATGGGTAAAGTTTGACTAAAAAAAATATTAAGGGAGACAGGGATTTCTGTCAGGAAAACTAAATAATTAACTTATAACTAATAATAATAAGTTTTTTAACAAAAAGGGGCTTGAATATTAGTAAATTGAATCACTTACCAGGAGCTGGTAAAAGGAGGACCTCATAAGCGAAGCGGCAAACGAGATCTGGGTACTTACCGCCTTGCATCATGGGATATGGGGCTGCCTCGAGCTGGTAAAAGTGACTCTCGAGCTTAGCAAGTGCCGAGTCGGAGCCGAGGGATCAGCTCCGAACCCATCAAGCAAGAATGAAGGCGAGATTGACAACTTAACATTGATAGTTTTATGAAAAGGGGGAACAGGGTTGGGGTGAATATTTTTGCTAATTTTTTGAATTAATATTTTACAGAAGGAAGAATGTGGCCAGGTATATTTTGGTCTTGGTTTGGTGTTTGATCGTAAATTTGGATGCTTAGTTTTAAGATATTTATGGAAAAATAGATCAGATGTGGTTTGCAGAGATAGGGTGTTATGTAGAAAGATAAGCTGCGTAGATGTTGATATTCTTTGTGAGGACTGGTTAAAGTCCTATGTATTTGAAGGAGGTGGATTTGGTAATTTGTGATAAAGGCTAGTATACTGAGGAGAAATAGTGAAATCAGACTTGGGGGCATCTTATATAACTTGGGCGTTTATCTTCATTGTAAATTAGGATAAAAATGTTAAGAGGATAGTGGGTTGGTTTTAGAGGTATAATTTGATGGTTATAGGAGGCAAGGATTAAGACAATTTGTAAGAGAGTCTTGGGTGGTAAACTAGAGTGGGTGTTACTATTGGGAGTAATTGTATTGATTGCTTTCCTGCTGGAGGGAACTGATTGTATTGGTTAGAGGAATATGTGGGTGGTGCTATGGAAGTGTAAATGTAAAGTAGAGGGGTGGGTGAGATTTGGGAGTAGGATAAGTGAGCGGTAGCATTAGCGAGGGTGAACGGAGTGGGTTGAAAACTTGTCAAGAAACCGAAAAGACAATCAGTGACTTAACATAAACAGCCTCAAATCTGCCAAGAGATAATTAAAAGAAACAATGCAGTTTAAAAAGGTTTCTGTGCTAGTAGATGAATGTCTTGGTTTTGTTGCTCTAGGACACAGTTTTAGGAGGAGAGTTAGTCCAATATCACCTTGACCTGACTAATGGTGATAAAAGTAAAAACTTGCACATGGCTGTTTGTGCCAGTGTTTTATGTAGGAAAACATTAAGGCTTCCCAGTCCCTCAGAAAATGCTATAAACTGTTACAAGTGGAATTCCCAGAACCTCTTCCATCGCCCCAGTGCTTTCAGCACTGCAGGATGTTTGCCATAGCCTGTGGTTTCCCTGATAGCCTGCCTGCTTCACCTAAGAAAGCAGATAAGAATGTACAAAGTTCCTTAGTCTTTCAACTTTTTTATACACTCATCCCACACCTGACTTAGCAGCTGTAGCTTTAATGCAGCTGCTGCCAAACATTTTGATGTTGTGTAGTTCAATCTCACCTTCATTTTTACGTATGGGTTCAGAGCCGATCCTCGGCTCACACTCTGTAGATTTATAAGCTCAAAGACTTCTGGTAGGCTCGTGGCTAAGCAGGTATCCCATAGTGCACCAGTACAAATCCCAGATCTCGTTTGCCACATCAAGTGCGGTTGTGCTTCTCTTGGCTCTGGCTAAGTGTTAACTTTTTTCTTGCTTCTTCTTTTCTTGCTTATATTGCTTAAAATCTTGTTCAAAGTTATAATTAGTGTAGTGTAATAGTTTTTGCATTAGCATTTGTTAGTGTAGGGTTGCTAATTCTTAGGTAATTAGCTCCTTTGCACCCCTTGGTGCAAACGTTGGCCTTGGGCCTGTTAGTGTGCTTTGTGTTATCCTGTGTACCAGTTTTAGATTTATTGTTAGTGCTGATAGCTTGATATATAAACCCTAGCGTTGTTCTAGTCTACGGTTTCGTAGAGCAGTTTGGTTTTGGCGGTCATCAGTTGGTGGTCATTTTTTACAGTGATGGAGTTCGTTGTTCGAAACTCCAGTTTCAGCTTCCTGTGTTAATCCTTAGCAGAATAAGGATTTTCAGTGTGTATGAGTTTTTGCTGGTCTGTTTAAGTTAGAAGACCTAGCTGTCCCTTTCCTTTCTGAACTAGGCCGTTTTAGTTAGAGAACCTAGTCCTCATGATGTTTCTTCCTCCTTCAGGGCTAGACCTGTTTAAGTTAGAGGACCTAGTCCTCCCTTTTTACGTCTCTTCTCTTCTGTGTGTTATGTCTAAAGAGGTTAAGGAGCACAAGCCTTCGGGCTTCAAAAAAATGCATGAAGTGCTCCCAAAAAATGTCATTGAGAGATGGCCATGGTCTGTGTCTATTGCTTAGGGGCCATCCATTTGCAAGAGGCTTGCTTGTGTCTATTGCTTAGGGGCCATCCATTTGCAAGAGGCTTGCTTGTTTTGTCATGCCTTCTCCCCTAGAGTGTTACAGGAGAGAAGGAACAAGCTAATTCTAAAGGGTCTTTTAAAGCCTGCCTTTGAGGAAGTCTTGTCTAGCTCTTCCTCTTCTTCCAAGTCCACTAAATCTGCTAAGTCTAAGTCTTCGAAAAGACCTTCTCCGGCACCGGCTGGTGTCACGGAGCCATGTCCTAAAGTGGCAAAATCGGCCTCATCAGCTCCACTGCTTTCAGTGCCGACTGAAAGCAGCATTGTGGTGACAAGGTCGGATCCTAGTTTCTCTGAGCCGACCACTGAATTTATGGAACCTGCTATTCCTCCAAGATCAAGATCCCCGACTGTCCTCCATGTCTTCCAGGAGCCTTTCAGAAGAAGATGTGGAGAAGCTGGTCCTGAGACTGCTGAAGTCATCTGCTCTATCTAAATTGTTGGCTCCAACCCAGTCTGTTACGGAGCCTATGGAACCGATTATACCCTCAATTGTTATTCCCTCCTCCTTTAAGCCAAGCTGGTCTGTTAGAGGGCTTGGTGCCATTGGTGGAACCCTCGGCTCCAGCTCCAGTTGTGATTGCTTCGGAGCCAAGTTCTGCTCCAACACTTTTGGTGTCATCTGTTGTGTCCAGGGGCCAATGCTGTCCAGTCGGCGCCAACAAGGAAGGTTGGAATTGGTTTTCTTCGGTTCCCAGTCTCCCCCTCGGCACTTCGGCTAGGGTGAGTTCGGACCCTGCATCTGTCTCGGAGCCAATAGCTCTGGTGCCGATGGCATCCTCAGTTTCTTCTGAGTGGAAGAGGTCCTTGGAGCTGGAGAGGTTGGCATTCAAGATGATGAGTGTGCTGTCCAAGTCACCATTTGCCACCAACGGTACCAGCACTCTCCCCCCTAGAACACCCACTTCTGTCTCAGCTGCTACTCTCTCCAGAGAAAGCAGAGACCCTCGGCCTCAGGAGTCACCGGCTGGTGGCCCCCACTCTTCCGTGACCTCCCCGGAATACCCTTCTGAGGAGCCCCCCAGGAAGAAGACATGCAAGAGGAAGCATGTTGACTCCCAGGATGAGTCTCTGACATCTGACACTGACCTTGAGGTGTCGGAAGGGTCCCCCAAGTCGTCCTCTGATGATGTCTCCTTCGTGAACATCCTGGAGATCCTTTGGCAGAGGTGCGGCTGGCCCACTGTCAACCTTTCTGATGAAAAGTCTTTGTACCTGAAGGCTTTTGGGTCTCAACCTTCTGCCTCTTGGGTGTCTCCACCTTTTGATGAACTGATAGATTTAGTTAGTCGAAAGGTGTGGGGGATACTCCTGATGCCATGGAGCCAGCCCCTCAGAGACCCGACACATTTCTTTCTGCCCCCCCAGATAAAGAATTTTTGTCCAAAGGTGTCCCCGTAGATGCCATGGTGGTGGCAGCGGCCACTAAGAAGGAGCTTGTTGAAACAACAACTTCTGTCCATCCGCCGAATAAGGAATCTAACAGATGGACAGGTACGAGAAGTGTGTCTTTAGTTCAGCAGCTTTTACTCTTCGATCATTGAACTAGCTCTCTCACTTCACGAGATTGCAGAGGGATCTCCTCAAGGAGTTAGGAGATTCTATACAGGGTACATGTACTGAGGGAGTCCCTGACAAGATTTCTGCTCAGTTGTCCACCTTACATTCTATGGTTAACTCCTCCATACGGCTTATTCCTTGTGGCTGATGGAGCGAGTAGAGCAGCTGGTTTAGGAGTTGGCCTAAGTTGTCACTCCTGGATGCGCTTGTGTAATTTTGCAGAGCCATTCTAGTCCACTTTCACCAACGCCCCATTTAATGGTTCCTCATTGTTTGGATCTAAGGTGAAGGACACACACACACGGTGTGAGCAAGAAGGAAAGACGCTGTCTGCCATGGGAGTACGTTTCACTGTTCCCTCTGGACCATACCCTATAGGTCAAAGGGGCGGTAACATGTGGTTCAAGAAGTCCCAGAGGGTCTTTCCAGACATACAGGGTGAACCCTCCTTCAGAGGCAGAGGAGGAGGAGGAAATGGGAGACATCGCCCTAGAGGCAGGGGCGGTCCGCAATACCAACAAGGTCGTGATTCCTTTTGGGGACGGTCTTATCAGCGCTCCTGATATGGGGCCCGACTGCGTTTCTCTGGGGCCGGTCGGGGGTCGCATTTCTTTGTATTCAGAAGCCTGGCTAAGTATAACCCAAGACAAGTGGGTACAAAGAGTTATTACCAGAGGCTATATCATACCCTTTTCCCTTCCACCGTTTGTTCCCAAGAAGATCCCAGATGTACCACCCAATCTTGGGGATCAGGCAGTTGTGGAGATCAACAAGTTGCTCTTAAAAAGAGTCATCCAATCCATCCTAGCAGACCAGATAGGATCCGGAACTTACTCCATGTTCTTTTTAGTCCCAAAACGAACGGGAGACTGGAGGCCAATTTTGGACCTCAGCAGGTTAAACGAATCCGTGAGGAAGGACAAATTTTGGATGGTAACACTACAGTCGATACTCCCTTTCTTGGGGAAAGACTATTGGATGTGCTCAATAGATCTCCAGGATGCCTACTACCATATAAAAATGGACAAGGCATCCAGGAGCCATCTATGCTTCCGGCTGGGAGCCAGTCACTATCAGTTTTGTGCTCTGCCTTTTGGTCTCACCCCAGCCCCCAGGGTGTTCACCAAATGCATGTCAGTAGTGACAGCTCACCTGAGATGTCAGGAATTCCAGGTGTTTTCATATTTGGATGACTGGCTCCTGACCGCCCCCACCAGGCATCTACTTCTCCAAAACAGGGACGCCACTATTCAACTTTGTGCTTAATTAGGGATCTCCATAAATTGGGAAAAATCTGCATTATTGCCCTATCAGTCTGTGATTTTGATAGGCGCAGAGGTAGACACAGTGAACATGACAGCTCGTCTTTCTGCCTAAAGGGCACAAAATTTAATTTTTCAAATTCAACGTTTTCTCCCGTTGCGGAAGGTCAAAGCAAAGTGGGTTCTTCATCTCCTTGGGACTATGGCATCCACCATCCTATTAGTACCATTAGCCAGGTTGTACATGAGAATTCTCCAGTGGCTTCTGTCTTCCCAGTGGTCCTTCCAATATCTTCTGCTGACTCACCCTATTCTGCTGACGGAATTATGCAAGGACCACCTCCTTTGGCGGATAGCACCCAACCAGTTGACAGGCGTCCCCTTTGTTCCTGCCCAACCCGTTGCCACTGTGACCACGGATGCCTCCCACATCGGATGGGGGAGGCGGCATTATCTCGGCAGGACTGTCCAAGGCACTTGGCAAGAACATGAGGCTCACCTGCATATCAGTGTTCTGGAGATGAGGGCGGTGCTGCTGACATTGCAAGCACTTCAAGACCTTCTTCCTCTAGGGACTGTTGCGATACAATCAGACAACATGTCGGTAGTTTGGTATATCAACAAACAGGGTGGTACCAGATCTTACCCACTCTGTTGAGAGGCCATGTGAGTTTGGGAATGGGCGATTTCTTCCCAGTGCTTTCTGGTTGCAACGCACATTCCAGGGACGACCAATGTGATAGCCAACAAGCTCAAGTGGGCGATCCTACTGCCTCATGAGTGGTCTCTGAAACATGAAACCGCGGAAGAGACTTTCCGCAAATGGGGACAGCCTTGCTGCAACCTTTTTGCCAGTCCAATCAGTGCCAAATGCAGCAGCTATTTTTCCCTCATTCCCCCTCTGGGGGAGACACCCAGAGACGCTCTAGTTCACGATTGGCCCCTGGGTCTTCTGTATGCTTTTCCTCCATTTCCTTTCATTTCCAAAGTGATTCAGAAAGCCTGACGGCTGGGATGCAAGTTAATCCTCATTGCTCCTTACTGGCCTCGTCAGGTTTGGTTCCCCTTCCTCGAGCCTCTTCTCCTGAACGATACTTAGATTCTGGACCCAGCTCCAGATCTGTTGACTCGCATGTCAGGTTCGCTACATCCCTCAATCCACACCCTCAAATTGACAGTGTGGCTGCTCCAGTTCCATCTCTAGTCAGGCTTCACGATTTATCTTCCTCAGTGTCACATATTCTTATGTCCTCCCATAAACCTTCAACTAGGAGACTATATGGCAGTAAATGGAAAAGATTTTCTATCTGGGCACAGAAAATGAATGTAGATCCCTACACTGCTTCTATCCCTGTGATTTTGGAATTTCTCCCCCGAGCTTTTTCAGCAAGGATCTGCCACTATCAGGGTTCAATTGGCGGCTATTTCTCATTTCCATTTAGGGTTTCCAGATACCAATTTAATGTCTCATAAACTATGCAAGACCTTTTTGAAAGGAGCCACTCTGTTGAGGCCACCTCTCCGAGAACCTGTGACTTCTTGGGATTTAAATTTTGTGTATTTTGTATTGTCCAAACTGACATCTTCCCCATTTGAACCTTCTCAATCATCTTCATTGAAATTTTTGTCTTGGAAAACTTTGTTTTTGGTGGCTATCACATCAGCTAGACAGGTATCAGAGATAGAAGCCTTGTCTGTTAAGCCACCTTATTTGATCTTTCATAAAGACAGAGTCTCATTGCGTACTAACCCCTCCTTTGTCCCCAAAGTTTGTTCCCACGCCACCTTAAATAAATCCATAGAACTCTCAGTTTTCTTCCCTAATCACTGTAATGGAGCTGAATATCGGTTTCATAATCTTAGATGTTCATAGACAACTACGTTTTTATTTGCATCGGACCAAGGAGTTTAGGAAATCAGATCAACTATTAATTTCCTTTTCTGAATCCAGATTTGGCTTACCAGTTTCTAAAGTAACACTATCTAATTGGATTTCCAGTTGCATAGCCTTTGTCTACAGTTCTGAGGACAGACCTTTACCCTTCAAGATCAAGGCTCACTCTACCAGGTCTCTGTCTACCTCTGCAGCCTTTCAAGTCAGGGTCCCACTTGATGATATTTGTGCAGCAGCTACATGGGCTACCCCTCACACTTTAATTACACATTACAAATTGGATTTAGCTTCTAGGGGTAGAGCATCCTTTGGCTCCACGGTGCTCAGAAGTATTTTCCAGCGAGCCACCCAAGAATAAGGTGCTAGGGACGCTGCCCCATACGTAAAAATGAAGGTGAGATTGGACTACACAACATAAAGAAGTTATATACTCACCATAACGTTCCATGTTGGTAGTCCATCTCACCCTTCATTTTTACCAACCCATCCTCCTGCCCCCATCCTGGAAGAATCTAGAGATATTAATATTTTGGTTATCTTTGGTTGGAGCCCCTTTAGTATTGGTTTGACTGTTATGGTTATTTCTTCTAGTGAGCAGCAAACAAGATCTGGGGTTTGTACTGGTGCACTATGGGATACCTGCTTAGCCACGAGCCAGCCAGAAGTCTTTGAGCTTATCGGCCGAGTCGGAGCCCAGGATTGGCTCCGAACCCATACATAAAAATGAAGGATGAGATGGACTAACAACATGGAATGTTATGGTGAGTACATAATTTCTTTTTAATTCTAATCCTTCCTTGTCTGGCAAGTATGGTAAAACAGTTGACAAGTTTATGAAAAAAGTGCATGCTTCTGCTTTAATTTTTGGAATTTTGAATAGTCAGGCTCACGTGTTAGTTTATTCTGAATTTTTGTGAAATTGAGGGATGAAAAATATGAGCTTCCCTTTATCAGCTTACTCCTTTTTTGTTAACTTCTGCAGCAGAAAGGATCCAAAAGTAAATCTCTTTCCAAAATTCCCTCTTATAAGGAAAATCTGCTTTGTGTGGTTTAATTTCTTCAGTTCCACAGATCACTACTCATTAAAGTGTGTATGTGACTCTGTAGATACTGCATTCAGGGTTATTGCCATTGGTACTATGTTGAAGAAGTTTGCTTGGCTGCTTTTCAGAGCCTGCCAGAAGATGAAAAAAATTGATGTTAAATTCTCCTTTGGATAGAGGTTTAGGTTTTAAGACCCCCCTCAGTTGCAGAGGTTATCAAAATGTGATGAGGAGTAAAGTGATAAAGGGAATCTCAGATTTTTCATCCCTCCGTCTTCAAATTTTCCAATGGATTTTATATTCTCCCTCATCCAGTTTTGACAAGGAACAAAATACAGTTTCAGCAAAATGCTGGTAAGCAGGTGTTTAAAAAAATAATGGCAAATAAGTTCCAAAATGAAAGCAGGAACACCCCCCACCCGAGAACGAAGGACAGTCGAATAAGTCAGAATGACTGTGTAAGAAACCATGTCCCTTGCTCCCACCCTGGTAATCCCGTATTCCTTCCAGAAAGTCCGACTTTCCATTTCTCTTTGGCAGCAGAGTGTTTCAGACAAATGGGCCCTGAGATTGATTCATCAGGGTTACAGATGGCGGAAGGAAGAAAGCCCTCCTTTCCAGGGAATTATTCCACATCCACCAGACTAAACCTGTCTTCTCTCTTCTGTCCATCACATTCTTTCTCAGCAGATAATAGAAACAGTCCTCCTTCCCAGCTGGGAAAGAGGGTTTATTCAAGATTGTTTTGGTGCAAAAAAAAAAAAAAAAGAAAATGCCTGGAGACCAGTTCTGGACCTTTCTTTACAAAACCAGTATCTGATGGTGCCCAAGTTTAAAATGCTTTCACTTTGCAACCTGTTACCCCTTCTTCCTCGTTTGAGATTTTTAGTAACTTTAGATTTAAAAGATGCTCATCACATTCCTATTCATCCAGACTTTAGACATTTCTTAAGGTTGTGTGTGTCTGGGTCACATTGTCTGCCTTGCCCTTTGTGCTATCCACTTCTCCAAGAGTGTTCAAAAAGTGTCCACCTTCAGTTATTGCCTGTTGCAGGCTACAGGGTATCAATCATTTTTTCCATATTTAGATGACTTGCTTATCTTTGCAGTCTTTTTTCAAAGTAACAGGAATGTTTTAGTTGAGTGAGAGATGGATCTATGCAGTTTGGAATTACAAGAGAACATACAGACGTCTTTTTTGATTCCATCACACAGGATTATATTCCTGGGATGTCTGCTTAGTGCAAGGAGCTTTGCTTCCACAGAAAAAAATAGATGTTTAGATCTATTTTGGGGGTTTTCCACTCAGATTTCTGTTACAGGTGGATTCTGACTGTCATAGTATCTGTGATTCTCACAATACCTCTGTCAGGACGCTACATGAGAAAGATACAATGTTATCTGAATTCTGTTTGGTCCCAGCATCAACTCCTATCTGTTCAGATTCCAATTCTTGGATTTGTGAAAAGAGAAATCATTTGATTTAGATATCAAATATCCATGAATTCAGGTCTGTCCTTCTCCTCAAGAAGTCATTCACCACAGACTCCTCAGACTTTGCTTGGGGACCACTGTCAGGGGAGAATAAATGTGCTAGGTATCTCAGACAATGGACAAAAGCAAGCACATAAATGTGAAAGTGATACTTGTCCTTATCAAGGCACTGAAGTTTCTGAATCACCTCTGGTCCCCAGAACCTCAGTGATGTGGTTAGTAAGCCGTGTTGGTGTAGCGGTAGTGTTGTTGCCTCACAGCAAGAGGTTCTTCTGTTTGATTCTTGGCTGGAGTGCATTCTGTGTGGAGTCTGCATGTCCTCCCCACGGTCGAGTGGCGTTCGAAAGACATGTGTGAATGAGTGTGCCTCCACTGAAGGTTGGGCGTCGGGCTGGCAACTTGGCACCATAAAAATCTACTGCCAGTCATTAGCGGACCGGAGTTCTGCTGTGGTGACCCCTAACTGGGAAAAGTCAAAAAAAACAAGCCACCTCAGTGATGTGGTGCATAAACAAGCGAGGGAGGACCAGGTCTTAACCCCTATGCAGACTAGCCATGTTAGCATAAGATAAAGTTTTACAGCACAATCTCACTGTATAGGCTTCCTGCATTCTGTCAGTGCAAAATTGTGTCAGACAAGCTGAGCAGTACAAACCCGACCCTTATGAATGGAAAATAGATCAGGGATCTTCAATGATTTGATCCATCTGTGGAGAGTTTTTAAAGTAGACCATTTTGCCTCCTTTCTGAACAATCAGCTGGCAAAAATTCTTCTCCAGGGCTTCCGGCAAGAAGGCCTGGAAACAGATGCAGTTTCTTTTCCTTGAACAGGAATGTTCCTGTATGCTTTTTCACCTCTTCCACTGATATCCTGGGTACTTTTGAATATTCAGGAGGAATTCCCCAAGGTCATTGTGGAGACTCCCTTTTTCCCCAGGCAACACTGATTTTCACTTCTTTTGAAATTGGCCAGGGGCAGTTACCACAAGCTTCCTCGCAGACTGAATCTACTTACACAAGAACAAAGGTGTTTTGGTATATTCCAAACCCAAACTACTACAGCTGACTGCCTGGATGATGGGGGAGCTTAATACCTTTTGGCAGTGGTTTACTGAGAACATGCAGCATATACTATAGTGAATCATGAAGTGTGGGTGGATTAGCAAGGAGGAAGTAAGGATAGCTATGAAAAGCGGAACGGCTGTTGGTCCAGATGACATACCTGTGGAAGCATGGAGGTGTTTAGGTGAAATGGCAGTGGAGTTTTTAACTAGACTGTTTAATGAAATTTTGGAAAGTGAGAGGATACCTGAGGAATGGAGAAAACGTGTTTTGGTACCGATTTTTAAGAATAAGGGTGATGTGCAGAGCTGTAGTAACTACAGAGGGATTAAACTGATCAGTCACAGTATGAAGTTATGGGAAAGAGTAGTGGAAGCTAGGTTAAGAAGGGAGGTGATGATTAGTGATCAGCAGTATGGTTTCATGCCAGGAAAGAGCACTTATTTGCAATGGTGATGGACAGGTTGACAGACTAGATCAGACAGGAGTCCCCGTGGACTATGATGTTTGCAGATGACATTGTGATCTGTAGTGAGAGTAGGGAACAGGTGGAGGAGACCCTGGAGAGGTGGAGATATGCTCTAGAGAAAAGAGGAATGAAGGTCAGCAGGACTAAGACAGAATATGTGTGAATGAGAAGGAGGATAGAAGAATGCTGAGGATGCCGGGTGTAGAGGTGGCGAAGGTGAATGAGTTTAAGTACTTGGGATCAACAGTTCAGAGTAATGGTGAGTGTGGAAGAGAGGTGAAGAAGAGAGTACAGGCAGGATGGAGTGGGTGGAGAAGAGTGTCAGGAGTGATTTGTGACAGACGAGTACCAGTAAGAGTGAAAGGGAAGGTCTACAAGAGGGTAGTGAGACCAGCTATGTTATATGGGTTGGAGACAGTGGCATTGACAAAAAGGCAGGAGTCCAAGCTTGACTTGGCAGAGTTGATGATGTTAAGATTTGCACTGGGTGTGACGAGGATGGACAGGATTAGGAATAAGTATATTAGAGGCTCAGCCCAGGTTGGAAGGTTTGGAGACAAAGCCAGAGAGGCAAGATTACGTTGGTTTGGACATGTGCTGAGGAGGGATGCAGAGTATATTGGGAAAAAGATGCTGAGGATGGAGCTGCCAGGTAACAGGAAAAGAGGAAGGCCTAAGATAAGGTTTATGGATGTGGTGAGAGAGGACATACAGGTGGTTGGTGTGACAGAGCAAGATGCAGAGGACCGGAAGAAATGGAAACAGTTGATCTGCTGTGGCGACCCCTAATGGGAGTAGCCGAAAGAAGATGATGATGCAGCATATACTAATAGAAGCAAGAAAGCCTGCTACTAGGAAATCATATGTAAGCAAATAAAAAAACATCTTTCTAGTTGGTGCCAGCAACAACCAGCATCTATATAGGGCTAATTGTTCTCTTGTTTTACAGTATTTGTGTGAGTTACTTTCCTGTGGCCTTCATTACTTGTCCATCAGGTTCATAAATTCATAGGTGTGTACTAGGCTAATGGCCCTGGAGCCTTTACAAGCCTAACCCGTAGACGTGCCCTGGCATTGTGCCACCTGATGTTAGTTCCCAGTGCCTTTATCAGGTAGAGCCACTGGAGTGATCCCCGGGGTGAACTCTCTATTTCCCATCCACTCATCAAGATTCCTCGAGGTGCTCTGCTTGACATGTATGGGATTGGGAAGTCTGTTCCAGAGCATGGACAGTCTCTGGGTCATGAACCTGTCCTTTTGATTGTGGTAATGAGATTGAGGTCTCTGGACCATGTGGTGTGGAGAGACTGGAATTTCTTTAGATGTAGCATTTCTAACAGAGCTGGGTCAGACGTGGCTTTGTAAGTCAAGCAGAGATTGCCTCTTAGTAGACTATATGAGACAGAGAATAGCTGGAGTTTTTTGAGTCTGTCCATGTAGGACATGTGGTTAAGGCCTAGGATCCTCTTTGTGAGGTACTTTTGTGGCCTTTCTACCTGTTGCATTTGTCTAGTGAGGTACATGGCAAATGGGGCATTATTCTTCATGATTGGCCTAATGAGGGGAGAGTAGAGAGATGACTTCTTTCTTCCTGGATGCAAAACTCTTGGTAATGAGATGTGCCACACAGAAGGACTTACTGACCACAGTGGCAATGTGGTGGTCGAAGGAGAGGTTGCTGTCACCCTATGTCCCCAGATCTCTTATAATGCCTTCAGTGTTCGGTGGGCTCCCATCAGTGTGGTAATTAGTGGGAACTGAGTTTTTCCCAAAGGAGATGATGCATTTTTTTGGCATTAAGCTTAAGACCATGGTTTCAACACCAGTCATTGGTCTCAGTGAGGCCTTTTTGTAGGATGTCTACACCACTTGGGGAGTTAATAATGTTTCCCAGCTTGCAGTCGCCTGCGAATGTGGTCATCCAGAGTCCCTCTTTGCTGGCCTGGACTTCTAAGAAGTAGATGCCAAACAGGAGAGGACCCAGGACCAATCTCTGTGGGACTCCACTTGTGGCTGGTCAGCAGTCTGACTTGGAGTCAGCTACTTTCACACTGTGGGTTCTATCTGAGAGCCAATTTGCAACCCTCCTAGTGATATAGGGGTTGCCTAGTTTGGTGAGTTTATCAGTAATTCCTGAGTGGGGAATGGTATCAAAGGCCTTGGCCAGATCGAGGTAGGCTGTATGAATGGCCTTGCCCTCATCCACAGCTCTGGTGACTGACTCAAAGAAGTCAACCAGGTTGAGCAGGCATATGATCTACCTTTCACAAAACCAAACTGCATGGGATCTAGAGTTTGGAGATTCCCTATATCCTTGTTAATTAGGTACATGATGATGTGGTCCATAGCCTTGCATATCAGACTCGTCAGGCTAATGGGGAGATGATTCCCAGGGTCTGTAGTCGTTTCCCCTTTATGGAGAGGGATGACTGTAGCAGTGCACCATTCAGCAGGGACAAAGCCTGAGGTGAGGCTGTGATTAAACAGGGCGCACAGATGTGTTGCCAGTTCACTTTGTAGTTCATGTAGAACACATCCAGGGTTATTGTTTGGTCCCATGTAAGCTGTATTCTTGGCCTTGGACAGTACAGCTTTAACCTGTAATGTAGTAATGCTGGGTGACCGGAATTCCTCCGGCATTGTGAGTGTTCCTTCAGGGAAGAGAGACTAATAAAGTTGGCACGGCCAATATGTTGACAATATCTGTTTGGCTCAGTATAGGAGGTACCATTGTGCAGTAACTCAGAGCAAACCGTGGTATTGCCGAGGAGACTCTTGATACAACTGTAGAAGGCTCTGTGGTTGTTTTTTAGTGTCTGCTGCAATTCTGCCTTCTTAGCTAGCTTTTAGAGGTTTTGATGAGGGATCTCAACTTTTTGTTGAGGCTAATAAGGGAGTTTTTCCAGTCTTGGGACTTCACCTTTTTCTGCAACAGTTTCTTCCTTTTGTTGTAGAGTTTACTAATGGCAGTGGACCACCAGATTGGCTTCCTTTTTTTGGAGGAGAGCATCTTGGTTCTGTTGGGTATGGCTAGTTCCATGCATTTATGTATGTGTTCGTACAGTGCCATGGTGTATGATTCGGTAGTCGTGCATCTGTTTTCCATTGACATGGGTACCGTGAAGTTAGCCACCTCTGTTTTTAGGAGCCCAAAGTCAGCTTTGGAGAAGTTTTTCGTGGTAGTTACCTTTGCTTGGGGGTGTGGGTGAGAATGTAGATTTCCATGGTGATTAGTTTGTGGTTGGATCTAACCAGGAAGAAATTGACTATTGGTGTAGAGCAACAGTTGTCCATGTTAGTAATAACCAGGTCAAGGATGTTGCTTCCTCTAGTGGGGGTAAGAATGAGCTGGTCCAGGGCATAGGAATTGATTAATTTCAGGAAGCGTTGGGCCAGTGTATCGGTTCATTTTTCTGCTATTTCAGCATATCTGCCCATGCATCCCTCTCTTTCAAGGCATTCTAATATCAAAATGTTTTTAAAAGCAGTATTGCATAAGAGATCTCCAAGAAAACATGTGATTTCTCCTTGGATCTTAATTTTGTTAGAGAAGCTAACGATTGCTCCATTTAAACCAGCTAATCTGACTGACTTGTGGGTCATATAACATGGTAAGCAGTTTTATTCATTGCTTTGACTCCTGCAAGAAGAGTATCTGAGTTGGAAGCACTTATGGTGAGTCAACCTTATCTCATTTTCCACGTAGACAGGTTTTCTTTGAGAGCTAATCCTTTTATGCCTAAAGTGGTATCAGGGTTTAGACGGAACAAAATCTTTCAGAACTTCCTATCAGTTGTTTATTTGTTGTGAAGGTAAGAAAAATGGAGTATCAAAACAGACGATTTCAAAGTGGTTTTCTTTCTGTTACTGTGTGTTATTCCAGCCACAATAAAACTATTCCAGTCAGGGTCAGGGGATATTCTGCTAGGGCCATGGCTTCATCTTTGACTTTTTGGAAAGGGTTGGACTAAATATTCTGGAAGCAGCAATTTGGTCCTTTGTACTTTTAGAAAACACTGCAAGTTAGATTCCTTCTCCAGGTCTTGGTCAGGCTTCGCTAAGGGCATTCTCCAGGTACTCCTGGACCCTTCCCTTTCCACCCCTCAGTTGTTGTTCACTATAGTAATCTGCCCATATAGCTTAGGTTTCTGTAGCAGGGATCGGTATGAAGAGCATAGCACAATTATGTAAGTAAACTTACCATAATAATAGATGTTTGAATGATCACTGCTGTAGTAGCTACTCCTTCCTTACTTCCTTGTTTTTGGTGTATTTTTATGCCAGGGTGTGGACATTTGCTTTTTGTTATTCCTAGCAATGCCTTTTCGGGGCTCAGGTCCCTGTCTCAGTTGATATGAAAGTTCTGAAGGTCTCTGCAGCCAAACCTGTCTTTTAGCCGGCTCAGCTCGAGTTGGCTGACTGTTAGGGCACTTGGAAGGTGTCCTGAAGATTTGGAAGCTGGCCAACTGTTTTAACCTATGCAGAATATAACCCATAAAGCGTAGGCTACTGCAGCAGTGAACTTTCAAGCATCTATTGTTATGGTAAGTTTATTTACACAACAATACTTTACAAATTGTAATTCATAAAGGTAGAAACAGCAATAGCTTACTGTTCTAACTTGTACAGTGCAGTATCTGCTAACCTTGTTGTAATTATTGATATAAACTACAACTTTGTTTTCCTTTTCTGGATTTAATCATTCTTCCAACTAATCTTTCAGCATATCTGTAAGATTGTAATGTATTTTCTCATTAAGTGCTGGGATAGATAATTTATGCCAAGCATTTTTATTTTGTCTGTAATGAATGCATGTTCTACCACATTATTCTGAGAAAGCCTCCACTTTTTATGACAGGTTATGTATGACTCATTCTTTCAAGATGGCAAGTTTTTAAATGTGCCTGCATAGGCACTACAGACTCTGTCTACATGTGTTGTGGTCCTGATTATCTGAGTTTACTGAAATGCTTTTTCACACACACACTTTTTTTTTCACACTGATATTTTTCGCAGTCTTTCTGTTAATCAGCAGGAATTAAGTACTGCACTATGTTCTGTCTTTCTAGACACAAATGGGTTATAAAACAGTCTAATGTCAGGAAATTATTTACTCCTGACTAAGAACTGTTAGTCCAAAAACTCAAGTAACCGTAAAACCTAGGTTAGTCTAGTTAAAGTTAGCACATCACCTCTGTGTTTCAGGGATTTCTGTTAGTAGAGCAGTATGGCTTTATTTATTTCCATTTTTACTACCATCTCTGGAAAAGGCAATTATGATTCTTCAGCTTCAGTCACAAGGAATTCTGACGGTGGATGGCTGAGGTGACATCAAACTCAGGGATGCCATGTCTAGAGCCCAACTGGAGCCACACCCCGACCTCAGACATTTCTGACTTAGCCTAGGGAAGTGTGTACAAGATCTCCATGAGTGTAAGGGACGTGGAACAGGGGCACAAAAGGCATGTCACTCTCAAGGAGGTGCTAGCCATAATTTATATAAATCTTCACACCAGTCCTTCTGTAACCCAAAGCCCTTCAGGTGTTTGCAGACCGCTCTATGCCTGTGTGTTGCATTGAGTAAGATGGCATGCAGTCTTATCACCTGTTTAGGATAGTCATGATAGCTTGAGATCTGGTATTACAGCAGAAACTTTATCTGTGGGCTGTTATATCCAACAACTGTGGAATGTTTTGGCCTGCCAGACCATCTGAACAGATCACCTTTATCTCCCAGAAGTAGAAACTATAGGTTTTCCCATAAGCTTACCTTTTCGATCCTGAGACTGCATTTTGGTATTTACTTCTCTGAAATCAAAGCCAATGTCATTGGCCTCTGGCTGAGTAAATTTGCAGATAATCGCAAGTTAGGAGCAGTCATAGAATCCTGCACTGACATAAGTGCTCTCTGGTAAGGGCTGACACAAATAACTGGTGTCAGAGACATGGACTAAAACTAAATGCCAAGAAATGCGTAATAGTACCCTGTAGGAAGTCATTTATCCCTTGTGACGGTCATACTGATAACACTCCTAAGAGTTGACCCAGTACTCAGAGACTTGGACATGCACGCACACAAATCTAGCCCATGATCATCACATGTCTACAGCAGTGAATAAATCATTCTATGTTGTGCAGCTTATAAACAAAGGTATGGCAACTAGGTCCAAGGAGAGGTCATTGTCCCACTGTATTCAGCATTTATCAGCGATATTGAGTACCATGCTCCCTTTGGTATGTACCTTACCAGGCACATCCAACAATTGGAATGTCCATTGAGTTTCATCACTTAAAGAATACAGAGCATAAGTAGCACATCCTATGCAGACCCCCTCAAGACCCTATCCCTGTATTCTGCCTCCAACAGGCTGTTGAGAGATCTCTGCCTGGCATACAAGGCATTGTTAGACCCCCACCCTGATGGACAACCTGTATATCTGCAAAACAGCACTAGAATTACCCATTCTAAAGGCTTAATCTTTGCTTGTGATATAAATAGGACCTGCTGGAGAGACAGGAAAGTATTCCAGAGACGACCCCTTCTCTGAAACAAGCTCCCCATCGATTTGAAGCAGTGTTCCTCCGTAATCCAATTCAAGTGTAACTTGTACAATTGGATGGGGAACAGGAAATTCATCTCTTGTTTGGCACCAGTCTCCCTGATCGACACAAGCAAACCTGTAAGTGGTTCATCTTCTAAGCCTCTGCTTACACTTCTCAAGGGTAGCAGAAGTTGTCAGAGGTTTGAGATGGATGGCCAGGCTTAAAAAGGCCCTTGTGGTCATTAGCGTAATACACACCTATGAACCTTATTCTAGGAACACCATGGTTAGACCTTTACACCTCACAGAATCATCAGACCCAAATATTCCCACAAGAAGAGCCTTAGCTGTAAGTGCATTTTCCATTTCTTGGAACAGAGGCATTCTTTATGCCTTTCTTCCCTTAAATTTTGTATAGAGAGTACTACAAAATGCAATGCTGGATGATGCCTCCATGATTCTGTCACACCAAGAAAGCATTGGTTGTCTTTATTTAGGGAGCTCAACAGAGAGGGTGCCCCATATTTCTACCTCCCATGCAGCCTTCTTTCCCAGCAGCTAGGAACTCTGGTTTACACTGTCCTAAAGTAACTCAGGCTAGCATCCTGAAGATAGCACTCTGATCCCACACTGGGACTGCTTTCCACCCAAAGGTCTTGTGTTTATTAAGGCAGCCAGAAACCAAACACTAGGAAGACCTTTATAGTAAAATGGTCCAGGTTTTTCTTTTTGTGCAGTGTGCAAGTCATGCAATAAGTAGCACTTGCATACATGTTAACTGAGGCCTCACTCCTATGGCTTAGTCAAGATTTCATTTTTCTATTGTCTGCCTGCCATTAGAAGTCCCTTTGACATTGTTACTTGCTGTCAAGCAGTTTTAGTCTTCAGTCTGCAGCCCCATGAAGGCCTGTGCCTCTGCTGTGAGAACTCAGCTTTATCTTGGAAAAAAATGCTTATTCCAGTTGAACCAATAAACTCTGAGCTAGATAAATTTTTCACCTTGGAAGAGTCTCTTTCTGGTTGGTATTACTTCATCTGGGAGGATTGCAGAATTTGCTGTCCTTACTATGTAGAGTACTTTACGTGACTCTCCAGAAAGACTAGCATGGTTTGTTTTCCTATAGGCTCAGGAATCTGGTTGTAGGTAATCGGAGCACCATTTCTCAAGACCATTTCCTCCTCTTTGCTAAAGTAGAGTTTTGAACTGATACTTCCATCTGTCTGTTTAGTTTCCAGTGTTTTTCCAGCTCCTCAGAATACAGTTGAAATACCTCCCTGTACTGCAGGTTGTGCTCAGTCAACTGTGGCACTGTATTGACAGAACTGAGGATTTCAGACAAGCAGATAATCTGTTTATCTGTTATGCCAGGTAAGCAGAGGAGGCCAATGTCCAAATACCTTGTCCATCTGGCTGGCCTGTTGCACTTTTATCTGCTTTGATCAGTAAACAATATTAGAAGGGTAGGTTAAGGCACATTCAACAGGAGCAGCAGCTACTATAGTTGCCTTTTTAGGAAAGTTTCAACTCAGTGCATCTGTGAAGTAGTTCTTAACCATCCCACCATAGACATTTTAAGTCGGGCATTCTTACCAGGAACAGGGCAAGCTTTGCTCCTGCTGTTTCATGGTGTATCTGTGCTTCCCCTCCCTACGTCTGTGGCCGCCCTCTAAGTGCTTTAGTACTCTTCCCATACATTGTAAATGTCATGGACAGCAGCTGTATGAATGGTAAACACCATAGCAGTTGATGTCTGAGCAGTAGGATCTCTACTGTAACAGGGGTTCCCTTCTTGCATCTTACTTTCAGTTTCTTGTGATTGCAATGTTGTCGTTTTTGGGAGTTTACCATATCTTCCCATGGAAGTGCACATTTCTTCTCAACTCCTCCTGTCCCTGGGGTGAGAAGCTTACAGCCTGCTTTTCATGCATAATAAACATTTTTGGTGACCACCATAGTCGCCTAAAAAATTGAAAATGACGTAAACATCTCATCCTTTATATAAGATGCACGTCTGCTGTTTGAGTGATGCAAGCCCTGCATGAGGAGTATAGGAAAGGTCGAAGTCAGGCCAGATAGTTGGATGTTTACTTGCCAAATAATTTCCATTCATTATGAATGGTACTGCAGCAGTGATCCTTCTACTTCAGCTTCCATGATTATCGAGAGCATACACTCATCTGTACTTCAGTGCATTTATCTGCATAGCTTGTTTGTAAGGTGCTTAAGCTAACTGTTGGTGATTGCAGTCTGAGGGCAAGTTTGGGTCATGTGACTGTCTGTAGAAAGTTTTGATGTCCTCTAATGTTGCAGGAGAGCTTCACTGCCTTATACAACAGATGCAGCAAGATAATTTAATGTTAGGTTATTTATTTATGTATTTATGTATTTATTTATTTGTATTGCATTTGTTTACCAGGAAATTCCAGCTGTGCATGGAAGCCCTTTTTACCAAAGACCCAGGGAGAAAAGCTTCACATGCAATTAGTGATTACGTACGTTGGCAATAAAAGTACCGTAGGTAATGCAGTGCAGTTACAAAATGGGAAGCACAAATGGAGTACAAAAGTAGCAGTGTAGAGTAGTATAATATTATACAAAGATGTAGATACAATTTGTTATACTCAAGTTTGTTCTTATGTAATACTTTGTCATATGCAACTGGCAGAGTAGTTCTGCATCTTATACTTTAGAGTAATTTAGTAGGTTCCTAAGAAGAGAATAATATCAAAACAGTATGTTAGCTGTGGTCAGGGGCTGTCAACTACGTGGGAGGGTTACAACCAGTAATTAGGACTGGTTAGTAAGAAGAGGTGGATTTTAAGATGTTTATGCAATATAGTTTAGGTACCATAGAGAGGTATCTGAGAAGAGATATGGAATAAGTATCATAGATGTGAAGATTAAGTTATAATGGAGGATGTAAATGTGGGCTTAAGTTTAGCTAGACTGGTCTTAGCCAAGGATGGTACAGCAGCAGAGCCATAGGTGTGCAAGTATTGCTTCAGCTCAAATAAGTTCCTATTTTGCCTAAAGCAGGAAGGACGAGAGTTCCACTTCTTTGAGATACAGATGGAATACAGCGAGTCACCTGCTGTATTGTCGAATCTAGTTCTAAGTTCTGTAGTTTTAACAATTTTTACTTTGTATATGTAAACATGATTTCTGAATATTTTTTTCAGAAAAAGCCTCAGAAAAAAGGGTTGCGAGAAGAGGCTGATGAAGATGCAATGATGGAGACAGATTCTCAGTCCCAGTATAAAGGTAACTGCTTTGTCACTGTTCTGACACTGCTTTCTGTTGAAATTTTAATCTATGTGTTTAGGCTGTGGAGATGAATTATAGGTACAACTGTTTCATGAATGGTCAGTCTGAGACTGTAGAAGCTTTTCTAGCATTTAAATTTGCAAGCAGGTTCAGTACTAATTTGATTCTAATTTGAGTATTGCCTCAAGAAATGTCACTTGAGATTTATGCTGTATTCCTGCTGCTGGAAATCTTGTAGACAATAAAGGTGCTACCTAGGGACACACAAACACTTTTTAAAAAATATTTGTAAGCCCTTGTCAAGAGTCTTTTATATGGTCACTCTCCTGATGATCTAGACTGTTTTCCCAGAAGTAACCTTAGAGGTATTGACAGTGAAAGCCATAATGTACAGTTTGTTAGCACTGCTGTAATCGAGTGCAGGATTCATGAACCTGTCTCTCTGAAGGATGCTAAAATACCAACACACGCCCATCGTGTTGGCGTCTACCTTCCAGAAGTCATGTATTAGAAAGTCTCGCAGTGTGGCCATCTTGAATATTAGGGGCTTCAAGTGAAGTTTTCAGACATGAGATGCATTATCCAGTTGTTTTGTACCCAACATGTTGCACTGTTATGCTCTTCCATTTTCTGTAGTGTCTTTTTGTTCATGTGCAAATGATCCTGTATCAGGCTGTGGTTACCCTTTCTGCTTATAGTGACTTCATTCATCTGAAGGATATTTTTCTCTTTCATTCTACAGTGTAAGATCTTCTGTATTGCTTGAAAATTCTAGGTCTTAACTTGGTTCACTGCAGTGGATGACATCTAGGAATTCCTTCCTGAAGATCTGCTGCCCACACTGTTCTTTCAGTCTGAAACACCCAGGTGGTGCACAGTGTTTAACCAACTGTATGTACCTTAGTTCTTTTTTGTATGTCACTCAGTTTGGTCTCTGTCCTAGCTTGCTTTACAGTAAAGTTCCAACACTAAGCAGCAACCTCCTGAGTCTGCCTGCAGTCAGTTCATCACCAGCTGCAATGTACATAGTTGTAATCGTTATAGCTTAGCAAGGGACATCAGTGTCGAAAAGTGTCAGAAGTACCAGAGGTTCAACTCTGATGATAACTGGAGAAGGTGGGTGATGCTTGAAACCACAGCAAGACATGCATAAAATAACACTTTTGGGGTCTTGCTTAAGAATATCTCTGTCCATCCGTCAACCTCGACTCCTATTGAGGTGGTGAATCTGATTTAGACCACTGTATCCATGAGACCATGGTGTCCCTCTGAGAAATGAGGAAGGATAATAGCCTTTCCTGTTCTGCAGCCTGCCTCAAAGGCCGACTTCTCCTTTGGAAAGTTTGTCTTGTAGGTCAATCTGTGAAAAAATTAGTAAGATCCAACATATGGAACCTTGCTTGGTGGAACTACGATTGGTTTGTATCTTTCTGTCAATTCAAGTTCAGTTTTTCTCAGCAGCTCCCATATTAAGATTACATGTACCTTATGATGAGGCATTCTTTTGATGTTGATCACTCTACTGGGACAGCATGGCTTTCACTGAGCCCACAGGTTTAGTTTGTACTACTTGCAGAGTTAGAATCTCATCCCTGACTTGCAGTCAGTTTCCTTGTGATGACTAAAGCAGCAAAATGACCTTTATCTTGTGACAACAAAATTGTGACCCAAGACCCTTATTGGCATTGTGTCTGGTACCTTGTAGAGGAAAACAACTTGAAAGAATACCATAAATGCATGAGATTCAGTCTGTTAACCTGCAGCCACAACATGGACAACACCCTGGCCTTTCCTAGAGTGGGGTTTGACAGAAGGGGCTTACACTCTGTTCCAGTTTGTTAAAGCACCATCAGAAGGTGAGAGAAGTGGAAGAAAGGCCTGGGTCATACTTAAGCCTATTACGGAAACAGTCCTGTGGTCCCCTCGTGTGGTGAGCTTGACATGAATAGCAACAGCTGTAGCCCACGACTACCTTCAATTTCAGTGAAACTAATGGCTTGGTGGAAGCTCATCTCTGACTCCCAAGGTTTCATCCATTAGTGTAGGCCCCAACCATTCAGCTTTCAATGGACCAAACCAAACAGAAGCAAAAATAAGATAATTTTTAATTGCATCAGAAAACTTAAAGGGTAATTAGTGAATAT
Source organism: Protopterus annectens (assembly GCF_019279795.1). Taxonomy (NCBI): domain Eukaryota; kingdom Metazoa; phylum Chordata; order Ceratodontiformes; family Protopteridae; genus Protopterus; species Protopterus annectens. Next base: position 482,655,921 of record NC_056748.1, read on the forward strand.
AACATATTGTCAATAAACACTGATCTCCAAGCACAGTTTTAGCAAATGTGCCTACTGAAAATTTTTGAATAATCTTTTACAGTAAATGAAGACCTATATTAGCTTACCTTATCCTAGAGTACACTATCTCTAGTATAAGTACAAACCTTAACTGATGTTACACACAAAATTAAAAACTCAAGTTCCATGGGACCAAGCAACATGCATAGCAGCTTCTTAAACGTCAAGATAGACCTTGCTAAACTCATATCAGTTAGCTTAAACAAAATGTTAGCATGCCGACACATCTCTGATCTATGCTGCAAGAGATTGCTTTAGTGTGTAATTTCACAAAGAATTGCATCAAACTCTTGACAGTTTTAGACACTTCAGCCTGACCGATGTGTAAACTTACTGAGGGATCATAATGGGGTTTATCCAAAATGACACAGGAATTGCTGCCAATAGATATAGAACAGTGATTTGTTCAGAGGAGATTCTTTTGAATATTGTGGTATTCTTTGAAGAGGTAATAGCTGCACTTCATGATGGGCTGAAGGTGCATACTACAGTTTTTGCTAAAGCATTTGACATTGTTCCACATAAGGAAATAATTTGTAATTGTAAGCATTAAAAGTCAATCCATAAGCAGTTCAGTGGATAGAACACTGGCTTATCAACAGGATACAGCAAGGGTTTCTTTCTGTTCTAACAAAAGTTACCAGTGATGCCCCAGAGGGTCTCTATTGGGGACACTTCCTTTTGGACTTCTCACTTCAGATATGAAGGTGAAAAAGTTTAAGTGGATAATCCTATACGGTGATGATTGCAAACTAAATAACATGATTATTTAGACAATGAAGTTATAGAAGAAGGTCTACAAAAATACACACCTGCTGCATTAGTAATGACCTCATTTTTAATATCAAGGAAAGTAGCAGCATGACATTTGATAAAAGGTTATCGCTTAGGACTAAAAAAGTAAATGATCAAATTATATAAAAAGATATCATCATTAAAGATGTATTTTCACTAGCAGACAGCAGGTTAAACCTTGACCAGCATCTGTCTGCCGAAGTCAGAAGTGCATTCTCTAACCCTGTTAATTCTTAAAGGCATTTTTTGTCATTCAGGAGAGGTCATTATTCCAGCTTACAGCTTTGATTTGACCTGTTATTGAATGACCTTTTGAACAAGCTACCTAAAAACTTGAAAAATGCAATGTTTCCTTATTGGAAAAATCATAAAGCTAGAAAACTTGTTATTCAGGCTTCAGGAGCGAACATATTCTGCTCATTGTGTATTACTAAAAGAAGACCCTTGTGTAGTCTTTTAGTGTCTGATGCTGTTCTTTTTGGAAGTATATGCATTGAATGCACTGCTGAGGAAAGTAATAGACTGAAACACCTAAAAGTAACCAAAAAAAAGAAAAATAGTAGTGGAAAAAATGGAAGACGTGTTACATGTTGCTTTTCAATATTATTAACGGAGTCTCACCTTACAGTTTATTGATGTAGTTCATTAACTTCCTTCAGAAATATTCTTAGTATGAGAAGAAGGGGATAGCACAAGGTTGCAGCAGTCAAGCTTTTTGAAGGCTAATAGGCCTTGAGCTTAACTGCCAAAAAGTCTGTGGACTCAGTATATTCAAAGCAACCTGGAAGCTATCCTGAAAGTGGTCCTAAAGCAACACCATAGTCATGTAGCTGATCAGCAGGTGAGAAGTGTATGTTCTTATTCCGTACTGTCTAAGAATGACTGCAGTATGGCATTTTACATCCCTTCAGCTCAACTTATTTTGATAGTAACTTCGCATGTCCACCCCAATCTCCAGCAACGGAAGCTGGACTAAAAGGTCTTGAACAATTTGAATGTAAAATAGGGTGCCCTACAGATCTTTTTACATTACTTTTGAATTGCCAACTAAGAAAATTTTGTAACATGTATCCATAAAAGGGAACATGATTAGTGAAAGCCATTCCACTCCAGTGGAAAAGGGTACTCGTGTAACTTAACCTCTTCCCTTTTCAGTTTGTTTAATGTACCAGCATGTAATCCCTTTTACTGCCATCAAATAACTTTTCACTCCTTCATCACTACTAAAATATTTTACATGGAACCAGCAGCGTGGGATTTGACTTCCACCACTAGCACCAGTTATACTACAGAGTAGTTGACTTTAGGGGTATGTAGTAAACACAAACAGCTGCCTTGAGTGATAGGCAACACCTGCCAGGTCTAGATTAGTTCCACTCTGCACAGCTACAGATCAGTGTTACGATCACTGGCTCCCCAGGATTTTGCCCACTTCAGATTAGCACAGTGCATTTCAGAGCAGCCTTACCAAGAATAACCAAAATTTCATCAGACTTTTTTTGCATGGCATAGTAGCTGGTTAAGATCTTGGGAGTGGTGCTGTGTATGCACCACATAATGTGGCATGAGGTTAGTGATGGTACATACAAGACAGCAGTAGCACATTTCAAAAGTAAAGCATATAGTAGCAGAGTTTAACCTGAATTACTTGGGAAATAGTGCTGAAAGCAAGGCAAGTAGTCCAAAAAAGGGCAGTTATTTACCACTCAGGGATTTTACAAGACCAGGAGTGGAAACTCTTGGGGAGTCTTAACTAGAAGAAGCTGTGGAGGGCCTTGAGTTTAATGGTGTATTGACCTGTGGAATATCATAAGCCCAGCTTTGGAGGAGTAAGAGGAACCGAGTTGTGGGTGTGTGAGGCTACTAGACCATAGCAAGAATACTTTAGGACTTTAAGAAATTTTGGCATTTCATCAAATGACTAAAAGTGGACCAACAGACACAGAATTAGAAAGTAAACAAAAGGTGTGCTTGTTTTCATTTTTCAGTGAAAGTGTATTTTGAGAGTTTGCGCTGTAAATTAACTTCACTTGATCTAATGAGAGAGACTGTATTTTGATGACCTTAGCCACAAGAAAAAAGACTGAAGATGGTGCCAGCTGCTGTGTTTTTTGACATCATCGGAGTTAGGGGGGAGATCATCCCTATGCAGGGAATATCTAAATCTGTCTAATTCAGCCTAAATGAACTGATGCCCACCTGCAGTTATTTCCCAAGCAACACTGAAAGATACAGCAGTAGTAATGGTAGTTGAAAACCCTCTGTTGCAAGTATTTTCACAAAGCTATGGCAGCTATTTGGACAGGAAGTTAAGTTTAAGATTACTTAAGAGAATGTACAAGGGCACCAATCTGAAAGTGAGCTTCATTGTTCAAACAAGATGGATCTTTAATTGAAGGCAGTAGAAGAAGCAAAAGCTTCTAGACGAATTCCATTAATAGCCCATCCCTTATCAGCAAAATTAGGCTAAGAAGTTGGCTCCTCTTTCAACAGAGAAGGTCAATTGATGCTTCATTAGATCGCATAAGCACCACAGTCCATTTTCAGCCATGACCCTTGGTACATCATCTGGATTATAGTTAACTGGTATTTGTTATTTTCTTTAACATAGAGATTAAATTGGTCTGGGAACCCTTTTCAGCCACAAACTGGATGAAGAGGCACAGTATCGCCAAAGTTTTAAGTTGCCCAATGGGGATTGTGGTGGAGTATCTGTATTTGTCCTTCCTTATCACTGTTGCAGTATTCACTAAAGGGATCTCTTGCCAAGAGTAGCCCAACATCCGGTCAGTGTACCAAAGCCTTGGGTTGTTATAGGGATTTGAAAAGTTTGGCAGATCAGGTTCCAACACGCACAAAATCCAAAGCACAATGATGTAAAACAAAAGTTTTTAATGTAGAAAAAATGTAAAAGATGCAAGTGCTTTTGTTTAAAACAGTGTAAACAACTTCAGACAAAGCTGTAGGACAAGGCAAACATTTAAATAATACACAGATGCATCTAATTGGGCACAGGGAAACAACTAGCACAAACCTGACATAAAAATTAACCCTTTAGTCTCACAATTCATACTGTTGAATGTGTGTTAAAATACAATATTTAAAAACATTATATTTGAACCAAAGCCTTGACAAATAAGAAGGTTGTTTTGACACACTAAAATTCCAGTGTTTACACTTTAAAACTTAGTTTGTGAAGATATTAACAACTTACTCTAAGGAACAGTCAAAAAGCGTGTTCCTTTGCTTCATGCAATTTTCTTTCCTTCCAGAGCCTTAAGCTTTAAGACAGGAAAGATAGAAGTCCTGTAATTTAATGCCAGTTATTGCATAATTGTTCTTAGAAGGCAGTGGTCAGTATTGCTTTGTGACCATTGTTCTGTTTTCTATATAGGAAAAACAGAAAGTTTGCCAGTAGGATTTATGAGCATGACTATGCCATCAGGAAGAACAACTTAAACAATGCTCTAGCTAGGCACATTCACGAGACTATAGACCGCAGTTTTAAGTTCATGGCCATAGACCATGTTGACATTAGTTGATAAAAAAAAACCTTGGGGAGCACAGTTAGAACTAAAGGAACTTAAATGGCAGATCTTGCTACATGCAGATAAATGGCCTAAAATTAATGACAGGACTTCTCTCTCTCCTGTCTTAAAGCTTAAGGCCCTGGAAAGAGAGAAGAAATTGCATGAAGCAACGTAACATGCGTTTTGATTGTTGCGTAGAGTAAGTTGTTAATATCCTCACAAACATTAAGTTTTAAAGTGTAAACACTGGAATTTTAGTGTGTCAAAACAACATTCTTATTTGACAAGGTTTTGGCTCAAATATAATGTTTTTAAATATTGTATTTTAACACACATTCAACCTTATGACTTGTGAGACTAAACGGTTAATTTTTATGTCAGGTTTGTGCTAGTTTTGATGTGCCCAATTAGATGCATCTGTGTACTATTTAAATGTTTACCTTGCCCAATAGCTTTGTCTGAAGAAGTTTACACTGTTTTAAACGAAAGCACTTACATCTTTCACATTTTACATACATTAAAAACTTTTGATGTTATGTAGTCCAATCTCACCTTCATTCTTACCCCTGGGTTCGGAGCCAAACCTCGGCTCCGACTCGGCCATACTGTAGCTCAAAGTCTTCAGTTGGCTCGTGACGAAGAGGTATCCCATCATGCAACAGGCCCATTCCCCAGATCTCGTTTGCCGCTCGTTACACTCAGACGTGGTCCCGCTTTTGGTTGTGGCTAAGTATACTTTTTTCTAAAGTTTTGGATATTTGTTGACCATAAAAAGCTATTTTCATAGCTACTGTGTGTGTCTCTCTTGCTGGTTGTGTGGCCTTTTTCATTGGCCGTTTTGTTTTTGGTATCCTTTTCACTCTCTTTCTTTCCACGGGCTAGGCCCATTTCAGTTACAGGACCTAGTCCTCCCCATTGTTTTCCATGTGGTCTCTTTGTGTGTGCTTCCTATTACTTGTAGCTTATTTAGTGTTTTTGTCGTCTGATAGTGGTGTTTTCCTGCTTTTGTTTCCCCTGGGCTATGCCCGTTTAAATTAGAGGACCTAGTCCTCCGTGTAGTTTTGTTCCCGTCTGTTACTAGGCCGTTTTTAGTTAGAGGTTCTAGTTTCCCGCGTGGGGTTTAGTTAGGTTTTTTTGTGCGTACGTGTGGTTTTGCAGCTTGTCCCTGTGTGTGTACTCCCTTATACAGCATGTCTAAGGATTCTAAGGAACACAGGCCTTTGGGCTTTAAGAAGTGTATTGAATGCAACAATAAAATGTTTTTGACTGATGGGCAGTCCTTGTGCGTGTACTACTTGGGGGTTATTCACCTCCAAGAGTCCTGCTTGTTTTGTCGTTCCTTCAGTCCCTGCTTGCTACAGGACAGGAAGAACAAGCTCATTCTGAAAGGACTGCTTAAACACTCCATCGAGGAAGACTTGGCTAAGTCTTACAGTGCCATATCCTCTCCAGCTGTAAAGGACAAAAAGACCGCTAAGAAGCGCTCTCCGGCTCAGTCTGTTTCTTCGGAGCCACCATAGAAAGTTGCTAGAACAGCCTCTCCTTCTTTGGCTCCATTGGTATCGGTGCCGACAGAAGGTAGTGTATTGACTTAAGTCCGTATCGGCTCCCAGCCTTTCAGAGCCGGTCACGGATATTTCCATCGGGTGCCATTAGGTCGATTCCAGTAAGCTCCAAGGGGTCGAGGGTCCACAGTTCCCCGGTCAGACCCGAGGGGGAGGGTTCAGATCGATCTTCATCGGTTCCGAGCCTTCCTCTCGGTGCTTCGGCTCGGGTGAGCTTGGACCCAACATCTGCTTCGGACCACATCTCCTTGGCGCCAAGGGCTACTACCGTATCCTCTACGGTTAGTCGGCCTTCGGAGCCGGGGGCGATCAGCCTTCGAGGTTATGAGGAGTGTGCTGACCAGGTCGTCGGCTGCATCCTACGGAACCGACACACTGCCCTCTCCAACACCGGTGTCAGTTTCAGATCACCCTCTATCCATGGACAGTGGGGACCCAAAGCCTCAGGATACCTCCATGAGTGGTCCCCAACTTTCTGACGTCTCCCCAGAATTTTTGCCTGAGGAGCTCGTCAGAAAGAAGTTGTGTAAGAGGAAACACGCCGACTCCCTGGATGAGTCTCTCACTTTGGACAACGACCTCGAGGGGTCCCCCAAGTCGTCTTTTGAAGATATCTCTTTTTCAGATATCCTGGAGATCTTGAAGCAGAGAGGCGGCTGGCCCTCCAAATCCCCTTCTGATAAGGAGTCTGTGTTCCTGAAGGCTTTTGGGTCTCAACCTTCTGCCTCTTGGGTGTCTCCCCCTTTCGATGAGCTACTAGATCTCATCTGTCGAAAGGTGTGGGGAAAACTCCTGACACTGTGGAAACTGGTCCCTAGGAGACCCAATAAGTTTTTGTTCACTCCCACAGACAAGGAATATCTGACGAAAGGCGTTCCAGTAGATGCCATGGTGGTGGCAGCAGCAGCCACCAAAAAGGAACTTGCTGAAACTTCATCTACCGTCCATCCACCTAACAAGGAGTACCAGGCTATGGACAGGTATGGGAAGCGTGTGTTTACCTCAGTGGCCTTTACTCTGCGGTCGCTGATCTACCTGACCCATTTTACAAGGTTCCAGAGAGATCTCCTAAAAGAGCTAGGAGATTCTCCACAGGGTAACATTTCTGATGCCGTGGCACAGAAGGTCAATGCACAGATGTCTACCCTAAATTCCCTTACCCAACTCCTCCATGAGGCTGATCTCATACGCAGCTGACAAAGCGAGCAGGGCAGCGGGTTCCAGAGTCGCTCTTAGGAGATGCTCCTGGATGCACCTGTGTAATTTCACGAAGGCCTTCATCTATGTTCACCAACGCCCCTTTTGATGGTTCATTGTTATTTGGAACCAAGGTGAAGGACATACTCACTAGGTGCGAACAGGAAGGAAAAACCCTGTCTGCCGTGGGAGTCCATTTTTCCATACCTTCTAGACCTTACCCCAAGGGCCAGAAGGGTGGGAAAATGTGGTTCAGGAAGTCGCAGGTTTTTTCAGGACGTACAAAGTGATTCCCCCTCCAGAGGCAGGGGAGGGCATGGAAATTCAGGTAGACACTGCCCTAGAGGCAGAGGAGGCCCGCATAACCAGGGGGACCATGATTCCTTTTGCGGTTCTCCTTACCAGTGCTCCTGAAAGGAGGCCCGACTGTGCGTCTCTGGAGCCGGTCGGGGGTTGTATTTCTTTATTCCCAGAAGCCTGGCAAGATGTCACCCAAGACGAGTGGATATTAAAGATAATTTCCAGAGGTTATTGTATTCCCTTCTCTTCTCCTTCCCTGCTAACCAAGAGAATTCCAGACGTTCCACCCAGTCACAGGGATTCTGCAACTTTAGAAATAAAAAAGTTGCTTTCAAAGAGAGCCACTCGGCCTGACCAAGTAGGATTAGGGGCTTACTCCAGATTCTTTTTGGTGCCGAAAAGAACAGGGGACCTGAGACCCATCTTGGATCTCAGCCAATTGAACCTACATGTGCAAAATTCCAAGTTCCGCATGGTCACCTTACAGTCAGTACTCTGTTAAGGAAAGATGTTTGAATGTGCTCCATCGACCTCAAAGATGCTTACTACCATATCAAGATGGACAGGGCATCAAGAAGTCATGTATGCTTCTGGCTGGGAGCCAGTCTTTTTCAGTTTCGCGCCCTGCCCTTTGGTCTCACCACAGCCCCCAAGGTGTTCACCAAATGCATGACAGTGGTAACGGCTCACTTGAGACGTCAGGGATTCCAAGTGTTTCCGTACCTGAACGACTGGCTCCTTTCTGCCACCACCAGGCATCTACTGTTACAGACCAGGGACGCCACCATTACACTGTGCCAAAGGTTAGGAATTACTTTAATTTGGGAGAAATCTGCCTTGTTGCTCTCGCAGCGTGTCACTTTTATACTAGATACTGTGCTCATGAGGGCCTTCTTATCAGAAGAGAGAATTCAGGCTTTACAACAGCAGGTCTGCGCCTTACTACCATTGGGGAAGGTCAAGGCAAATGTGGTCCACAAGTTGTTAGGGACCATGGCTGCCACGATCATGCTAGTTCCCCTTGCCAGACTACACATGAGGGTTCCTCAGTGACTGCTTTTCGCTCAATGGTCACTTCAACATCTTCCACTCTCCCATTCTATTCTGATTACGGACACGTGCAGGCAGGATCTACACTGGTGGCTTCAGGCCAGCAATCTCAACATGGGCAAGCCTTTTGTCCCATCTTCTCCAGTTGCCACGGTGACCACGGATGCCTCCCAGATCGGGTGGGGGGGGGGGGCATTATCTTGGCAGGACAGTCCAAGGCATGTGGCAGGATCACGAGACCCATTTGCATATCAATGTCTTGGAGATGAGAGCAGTGCTATTAGTGTTGCAAGCACTTCAGAGCTTTCTCCCTCTAGGGACAATTGCAATCCACTCAGACATGTCAGTGGTATGTGGTATAGTATCTGAACAAGCAAGGAGGATCAAATCATACCCCCTTTGCAGAGAGGCACTTCGAGTTTGTCAGTGGGCGGTGTCTTCCCAACACTTTCTAGTTGCAATGCATATCCCGGGGAAGTCCAGTGTGATTGCCGACAGGCTGAGCAGAGCTATCCTAATGCTTCACGAGTGGTCCCTGAATAAATATGTTGTGGAGAAGATATTCTGCAGATGGGGGTCAGCTTCGCTGCGATCTATTTGCCAGCCCCCTCAATACCAAATGCAGCAGCTACTTAACCCTATCCCTCAGAAGGGGTAGACACCCAAGGACGCTCTGGTTCACGATTGGCCCTCTGGTCTTCTCTATGCCTTTCCACCATTTCCTCTGATATCAAAGGTCATTCAGAAAGCACAGTCTTTGGGAAGCAAGATGATCCTGATTGCCCCACACTGGCCTCGTCAGATTTGGTTTCCCTTCCATCAACCCTATCTAATGGACGATCCCTGGATTCTGGACCCAGATCCAGATCTACTGACTCATATGTCAGAGCAGTTCCATCCCTCCCTCCATCCAGACCCTCAAGTTGACAGCTTGGCTGCTCCAGTTCCGTCCCTAGTCAGGCTTCGTGATTTTTCCCCGGAAGTGTCCACATTCTGTCTTCTTCCCACAAGCCTTCTACCAGGAAGATTTATTCCAGTAAGTGGAAGAGATTCTCCATTTGGGCCCGTGAAAGACGTATTGATCCTTATACAGCTCCTATTTCGGCAATATTAGAATTTATTTCTCAACTGTTCAGTCAGGGATCAGCTGCAGCAACCATTAAAGTGCAATTGGCAGCGATTTCTACCTTTCACGTTGCTAATGAGCCCAACCCTATGGCTCATAGGCCCTTTCTGAAAGGGGCAATGTTACTCCGACCTCCAGTCTTTGATCCAGTAATGCCATGGGACCTCAGTTTTGTATTACAGAAGCTCACCTCGGCTCCCTTTGAGCCCGCAGCTATGTGTGACCTAAAATTCTTGTCACGGAAGACAGTATTTTTGGTAGCCATAACTTCAGCTAGGCGGGTCTCTGAGCTCCAAACTTTATCGAGTAAGCCACCTTATTTGGTGTTTCACAAAGATAGGGTCTCCTTAAGAACCAGTCTTTCCTTTCTTCCAAAGGTTGCTTCTGTTGTCAATATCAGCCAATCCATTGAGTTGCCTGTGTTTTTTCCTGAATTTTCTAACAAGGTAGAATTTAAATTTCATCAGCTAGATGTTGCGTTTCTATTCACATAGGACAAAAGATTTCAGGAAATCAGATCAACTGTTTGTCTCGTTTTCATACACAAGACTTGGGGTTCCTGTTTCTAAAGTAACCTTGTCTCAATGGATTTCCAATTGCATCTCATTTATTTATGGTTCCAATGGCAAAGAATTACCCTTTAAAGTGAAGGCTCATTCTACACGATCTGTGGCTACCTCTACTGTATTTCAGGCTATTAATCGCTACAAATTAGATCTGGTCTCTAGAGGCAGATCTTCATTTGGTTCCACAGTGCTCAAGTATTTTTCACTGAGCCATTCAAGGTCAAGGTGCTAGGGACACTGTCCCAGGGGTAAGAATGAAGGCGAGATTGGACTACATAACATCAAAAAGTTATGTACTTATCATAATGTTCGATGTATGTAGTCCATCTCGCCTTTTACATTCTTACTAATCCCCCGCCTACCCCCTCCTTGAGGACCTGGAGGTATAGTCTCTAGGTGTCAGTAGTCCTTTCTGTTGAGGTTGTTCCTCTCAGTATGTGTGCGCGCACGTGCGCTTGCAGCAAACAAGATCTGGGGAATGGGCCTGTTGCATGATGGGATACCTCTTAGCCACGAGCTAATTGAAGACTTTGAGCTAGAGTATGGCCGAGTCGGAGCCGAGGTTTGGCATAGAACCCAGGGGTAAGAATGTAAGATGAGATGGACTGCATACATCGAATGTTATGGTGAGTACATAACGTCTTGTTTTACATCATTGTGCTTTGGATTTTGCGCTTGTTGGAACCTGATCTGCCAGACTTTTCACATTTTGTGATTTCTTTTGCCTTTTGGTTCTACAGTTTGTTATAGGGATGTCATACGTATGCTCCCCACTCATATAGTATAGGGCATAAAGATGACGTACGGGCGTCCATACCACTGAACTCTCCAGTTTGAACGCCATTGCTGATCATCATTCTGAAAGCTATTTCATCGGGTCTATATTATATTCTCAAATGCCGACAATGTCGAATCTGACATTGTCGACACGAGAATAGCGAACTTTCAGAATCTTGAGCGTGTAAATGGAAATCTCCGTAAGGGGGAGATTTCAGTTTACTGCAATGTTGTGTGGTCTCGGAGTTGGTATATTTAAGTAGTAGGGGGTGTGGGGGTGGGGCATGGGGGCTTGCCCGCCTGCTTAAACCCATTAGGGTACTTTTTTCTTTTTGTCTTTTTATAAGGTTGACGTTTGAAGACCTCTATCATATGGTGTCGACCATATGTTTGATGTTTTCAACCATCAATCTTATAATATAGACCCATTTCATCTGCTCTGCTGATTGTCAGACCATTTTCAAATAAAGTGCCATGTTGCATTTTCCTTAGTTTTTGTTGTTGGATTACTATGACGACAGCAGGACCATGGAAAGATTGGACAGAAAAAGGTGTACACTGTTGCTACTCTGGCCTTTTGAGCTGTGAATTACCAGGCTTCTATGACTTGGTTTAAGCCTTTCTTTCTCGGGCCTTTCAGGTTATTTCAGATCTTCCAGACTCTGAAGGGAAAGCTTTGACCCTTTCTTTGTTAGAATCATCTTTTCAGATGGCCTTCCATTCCATTAAGTGCATGATGCAGCTGATGCTTCTTGTAGAGCTGCTGCCATTGTCTGTCTTAAGATGTTATTCCTGGCTTCACCTTCAGCCCTTGCCAGATATTAAGGCTAAACTGATGAATGCTCCTGTTAACAATAAAAATCTATTTGGTTCCGCAGCTGCTGAGCTTTTTAAGTCTCTTCAAGAAAAGAGCAAGTCCATGCAAGAATTGAAACACATTTTGCTTAACCTGTTCCTAAATTTTTGATCAGTTATGCTTCCAAACCTGCCTTTGCCCGTAGACAGTCTCGCCCTCCTTGCAAGGGTAAAAGGGTTCAAGGAGGGCTCCTCCTGTTAAGTCTGCTGACTCCTACTGCTCAGAAGCCTCCTTTTTTTAGACAAATCAGGTTCTATATGACTATCTTTTTCCCTCTATTCTGAGTCAGGTTCCCTTATTTCCTTATCTTTCCCTGTCCCTTTACAATTGGTTATGGACCATTTAGGATTCTTGGGTTCTGTATATCATTCATCAGGTTTGTTTTATGGTGTGAAAATCCCTTCCTTCTTTTCTGGGTATTCCTCAACCTCAGGATCAACTGCGCTTTTTTCCAGATATACTTCAGTCTGTTGCCTCAGGGCACTGTCCAAACAGTGCCTGCTCCTTAAAGGGGAAAAGGGTTCTATTCAAGGATGCTTTTGGTCCCCAGGAAAGAAGGCTTTTGGGAGACCCATCCTGGATCTTTCACAGCTTTACACCTTTCTGAAAGTTCCATCCTTTAAAATGTGGTCTCTCCAGACCCTGTTTCTTGTTCTTCCTCTGGCTTTCCTAGTCTCTCTGGATCTCACATATGCCTATCTTCACATTCCTATTCATTCACTTTTCAGGAAGTTTTTGTGTTTCTCTGTTTCTTCCTTGGATTTTCAGTTCTTTGCTTTACCCTTTGCTCTTTCTACCATCGCATGTGTCTTCAAATGCTTTGCTTCTGTGATGGCCTTTTTGCAGGATGGGGGGGGGGGTTCAAATTTTTCCTTCCTGGACAACCTATGTATTCAGGCTTCCTCTCTGGGGACCCTGCTCCAGAACCTTTATTGTATTTGCCTTCTGCAGAGTCTGGGATTACTGTACGTCCTCATTCCTTCTCCGTATCATGTTTTTCTAGGCTGCGGGCTCCAGACCGTCCCTGTGATGGCATCCCTGCCGCTTCCTAGTGCTCTGACTGTAGTTACTTATTTTAAGTCCCTTCCTTGTCAGGTCTCACTCTCTGCCAGGGACTGTCTCAGGGCCCCGGGTTACATGGCCTCCTTTCTCCTTGTATCTAGCCAGAGTCCATATAAGGAAGCTTCAGTGGTTCCTGAAGTCAGTTTGGCTTCAACATTCTTATCCTCTGGATTTTCTGGTTCTTCTTTTTCCATGCCTAAAGCTGGAGCTTCAGTGGTGGATCCACCAGCTCTCTCTCAACCTGGGTCTTTCTTTTCAGCCCCCCCCCCCCCAGGAACTGCTTTCCGATGGCTCAGATGTGGGGTGGGGTGCTTCCTTTGGCCCTCTAAAGGTTCATGGCCTTTAGTCAATTTGTCAGAGGACAAACCATGTCAATCTGAAGGAGCTGAGATCACTCCTCCCTGTTCTTCAGACCTTCCATTCTCTGTTTCTCCCGGGTTCTTTCAAGATCTTTACAGAGAATACCACAGTCATGTGGTACATCAGCAAGTGGGGGGGGGGTCTTATCTTCCTATGCATTCTAGCTCTTCAGATTTGTGTTTTAGCTGTCCAGTATCAGGTCACTCTTCAGGCAGTTTATATTCCCTCGGAGCAGAACATAGTGGCAGACTGTTTGAGCAGGTCCATAACACAAACTCATGAGTGGGTGCTTCACAGAGATGTTTCTGGACATTGTCCACCTGTGGGGTACTCCTCAGATAGATCTTTTTGTCTCCCCTCTGAACAGACAACTTACTTTCTTTTGCAACAGAGTTCCCAGTCATCTGGCACGAAAAGGGATGTTTCTTTATTCCTTCCTTCCCCTTCCTTTCATTCAGAGGGTCCTGTTCAAGATAGAACAGGACTCTTCCCAAAATCTTGCTGGTGACTCCCTTTTGGCCCAGGCAGCATTGGTTCCCTCTTCTGCACTGAGCCAAGGGCAGTCATCACAAGTTACCTCACAGGGTGGTTCTACTCGCACAAGAAAAGGGATGTCTCATCCGTCCTCACTCGTCCACACACTAGCTGACACTGTGGGTGATAAGGTCCTGATCCCTTTTAGGCACCTTTTTTCTGAGGACATGCTCCAGGTTCTGCCGAGGCCAGGAAACCCGCTACCAAGAAGTCTTGTTTGTCCAAATGGAAGAGGTTTTCTGTCTAGTGCCTTGCTTGTAATCAGGATTTGTTTTCTGTCCAGGTTCCTCTGGTACTTTTTGTGTGAGTTGCTCCATGCTGGGTTGGCTTACTCTTCTATTAATGCTCACCTTTCAGATATTTCTGCTGGTCTGTAATTGACTCCTCCTTTGGCCTTTAGGTTTGAGGTCAAACGGTTTGTAAAATGCATCATTCATATTAGGCCTCCCAGGAAGCCTATTCCTCCTTCCTGGGATCTTAATTTTGTTTTTGACAAATTGACTTGAGCTCCTTTTGAGCCTGCAGCTTCAGCTTCCTTGCAGCATTATTCTTGGAAGACTGTCCTTTGGCCCTTACTTCAGCTAGAAGGGTGTCTGAGTTTTAGGCCCTTATGGCTGATCCTCCCCTTTTGTTTTTTCATAGGGACTTTTTATACTAATCCTTTTTTTTTTTTTTTTTTTATGCCAAGGTTTTTTAATGAGTTGTGTTGCAATCTATTAATTTGCCTACTCCCCCCCCCCCCTTCTCTGCAGTCTGCCAGTGAGAAGGTTCTTCATACCTTGGATTTACATAGCCAGCTCAGGTGTTATTTGGATGAGACTAGGGCAATTCAGAAGTCTTAGCAACTTTTTATTTTTTTATCCTGGATCTCTTGGTTTGGCTGTTTCTAAACAAACTGTTTCCTCTTGGATTTCCAAGGCCATTTCTTTTTGTTGTTGTTTTCATGGATAAAGTCTTTCTAACTCTCATTCTACCAGGGCTGTGGCTTCCTCTGGTGCTTTTTTCCTAAGGCTCGGATACCATTTCCATCTTTGAGGCTGCTACTTGGTCCTGTCCATAATTTCCCTAAGCATTACAACTTGTTTCCAGAGCAACGGCTGACTTTACCAGAGCTAGCCTGCATAGTTTTCTGGGTTCTTCTGGGCCTTCATCCTCCCAACTTTACTCTTGAAGCTCAGTGAAGAATACTGCAGCAGTGATACGGAAGGACATAGTACAGTTGTGTAAAATCTTAACAGTAGATGTCCTCTTCACTGTTGCAGTATTCTGTCCCTCCCTCCTCCCCCTTTTTCCCTTTTGAATGCACATATTCCTCTCTTTTTTCCTTGGGCTGTTCCTCCTTGGGCGCTTCAGTTCTGAGGTATGGCTGTCCATATGTCGTTATGTTCTGCTCCATGAGCGGGGAGCATACATGTGATGTATGTTTCTATAACAGCCTAAGGCTTTGGTATGCTGGCTGGACGTTGGGCTACCCTTGACAGTCTATCCATTTTAGTGAAGAATAATGCAATAGTGAGGAGGAGGACATCTGCTATCATGGTAAGATTTTACGCAACTGTACTTTCTGAAGTAATATATATATATATATATATATATATATATATATATATATATATATTGCTTCTGGTAGATCACAAGGGACTCGAAAAGTGAACTCCTTATCACTATAGATAAGACCATCAACTAATAGCTTTACAAAATATCTTCTTTGTCCCCATTGACCATGTATGGTTCTTCAGTGTTCTACATGATCTTCCTATTAGCAGAAACTCCTTTATTTTAGTGACTTTAACTACCTTTCAGTAAACTTTGACATCTATACCTCCAGTGTTGGATATGCCCATAAATTCATAGATTTTATAAACAAAAATGCCGTTGAGCATCTGGTGAATAAAACTACTAGAGGATATGCCTGATTTTTACAAATAGGGCCACCTTTTCCACTATTCCTGTGGTATATCTTTTCCCAGAGAAGCCTGACGTTGTCAAAGGATGGTCCTCTCTCTTTAACCTCATTAATTTCTTTGAAAAAGTAACCAAAACAGTGGATAGTGGTTGTGACAACCCACCACTGGACCAGTAATCAAGGAGCCTCAATCCTCAACATGGCACCAGTGGGGGTCGTACACTGGGAGGATAACAAGTACACACACACTATTTCCAAATGCAGCTCTCTGCATCAAGTGCAGTTTCCCTTAAGAGCACACAGAGACCACAGTCAGTCCAGTGCTGGTTTCTCCCTCCCCTGTTTCCTCTAGCTCCCCAGTAAGACTCCCCACTGGCACAGCTGTAGAGTTGAGTCCTTAGTCAGGGTTTCAAGCCAAGTCCTTTAACACACACTGTCCAACCAGTGCTTCGTATCCCTGCCCAAGTAGCTGACACACGCACGCACACACACACGCACACACACACACACACACACACACACACACACACACACACACACACACACACACACACACACGCACACACACACACCTGGGAAAGCCTGGCACAAGTTTACTAGCCATGCATCCTTCTGCCCAGACTATAAGGTAGTTATAACTGCCACCAGAACCCCTTACCAGCTACTTTAAGGCCCTTAACAAAAGGTGTCCAAATTTACTGTGTAATATTAATATTAACACAAATGGTAGTTTGACCAAGAGCAAGGCTATAGGGGGACTGGCCCAGACAGTCTCACTAAATAAATATCCAAGTACTCTCAAAACTTAAATGTCTCTACAAAGATCAGCCACGGTGAAAGTTTTAAATATATTCAATAGTAAATAAAAGAACAAGACAATACTAAATGTATATTCACTGTGACATCCGAGTTCAAAACTAAAGGAAATATTTAAAACAACATTGCAGGACAGTTTCATATACATAAATAAAAAAAATCTAAACTAAGCTTCACTATATTCCTGACTGTATCTAAGAGAGTTGTTATAACCTAAGAACTTATTAATAGAGCATGGCAGATGTGGTAATTGGGTCTTCTAGTTGTTGTCTGGTCCAAGACAGAATTGCAGAATGCTCTCTCTCACTAAGAGACTTCCCAAAATAATATCTAAAGTATTACTGCTGGGATAGCTTGTAGAATGACATTACTTATTGTCATCTGACTCCTAGTTCCCAGGCTAAACAACCATTGATGGCAGCTGGTAGCATTTAACACCTACCTGTAAAATACATAGACAAGGGCTTCTCCTCACATCTCTGGAAGATGCTGGAAGTCATAAAACAGTTGCATTCTTTCATGCTTTCAAGACTAGTAATTAGTTCAGTCTGAAGACAGTACAGAAAGTTTCCTAGTACAGATATTGTGTATCTTGCTGCATTGAAAACTGAAAGCTAACTATCTTTTATGGCCTAGCCATAAAATAATTTAATTTCAGTTATTTTACTGCAGTTTGCTGGACCGAAGCTAACCTCCTGTATTCCAGTTTCCACTGTTAAAATATATACATTTAAACAGTTACAATAGTGCATGTACATTTCTGTTCTCTTCCAGTAGGGCACACTGTGAATCCATTTTAAACAAGCATTTTCACACGCACACACACACACACACACACACACACACACACACACACACACACACCCCTGTACAAGCAGTTTGATATACACTGCATACAGTTCTAATACATTTCTAGCATAAGCATCTTATATAAATCATTTCGGTTTTCACCAGTGACATAATTATTTACAAGATTCCAGCTAGCTGTGCTTGGCAGTATCTCCTTTTGTCACAGTGGTTATGCAACACATACAGCATATCTGGTCCTGGCAAGACCTTTGACACTATTCCCCATGCAGGTTTCATTGACAAACTTGTAAATCTGAATATAAATCCTTATGTTTTGCAATGGATAGCTAACCGTGTGTTTAAGTTGCAGGTGCCACCTCTATACGCAAAAAAGTTGCTAGTGGTGCACCACAGGGCCCAGTGTTGGGCCCTCTTCCATTTGTCATTTGATTTTCAGAGCTTAAGGCAAAGATTCCTGGCTTATGGTTGTCTACTTTTGCAGGCCACTATATATTGGGCTGTGATGTCCATATTCCAATGCCTTACAATTGCTCCATTTTCAGCTTGACCACATTTATGAGTGGTGTAAGGACAATGTTCTCAAATTCAATGTGAAAAAATGTAATATAGTTTTGGTAAACAAAACATTATCGCATACGATGTAGGTGACACACCCTTCCAATCAGAATTTGTTATAAGTTATCTACTCACTGCTATTAATTCCTTATCATTTGACCATCAAGTCCCTGCAGTACTTCAGAAAGCTTTCTTATCAGATGGCTCACGTAATTTCCAAAGGCATCTAACCTTGATCCAGATAAGTTTTAATTCCCCTTTACTTGTATCTCATCAGATGCATTATTGAATATAATGCCCTTTTTTGGTATTTATTTAAACACATCACCCAATTTGAGAGACCTCTGAGAGTCCTAACTAAAAATATCAGCAGCATCAAAAGTCTTGGTTATCAGGACTGATTGGCAGTTGTCTGTGTACTTAGTTCTCTCTGGAGGAGTGTCTGTAAGAGTATCTCACACTTTCGGGTCCTGTGAAATCAACTCTGACCTCTTATTCCTACACAGAGCACTGTACTTCAAATACCAGGTTAAAGAAACTAAATCCTCATCAACAAATAAGACATGCTGACGTGTTAGAGTCCTCTCCAAAGGTATCTCCCACTTCTTGCCACCTACAAGGTAAACCCAGACAATACAGTGGGCAGCTTAACATACCAACCCCAACCTACTATGTGACAAAATATCAAAATTAATTTATTTATGACAGCAAGTTTCACTAAGGAATTCTATACTCATTAAGAAAAATTCACAAAGCTAGCAGTTCCTACCAGAACCAAGTATTGTGGGGAAATTCAAAAACAACCCTGTCTGGAAGGTTCACTGCCATAAATAAACTGTCAACAAAACAAAGAAACTCTAAATTATTTAGTTAATTCAGAACCCGTCTTCACAAGGATAATAATTAAAGCATTACAAAAAAAGTGAGGAGTACTGTGGCATGAACTTAGATTTGCCTCTGAAGCCAAAGATATTTATATATTCTTCTTTAGCCGTGTTAAAAAACTAAAAAAAAAAACCTACATTTTTGTAAACTTATTCATAATGATGCCTTCTATTCTGACTCAGTTTAATTTCTCCACAAATGTTTTGCATTTCTAGTACCATGACTAGAATGAACCCCATTCCTTGATCAGGGTACAGTTAGAATTCATGAAGTTAGTACTCTGTGCCTTTGTTGGCCAAGAGTGCTCTTATCAGCACCTGCAGTATGCCCAGAATTGTCTCCTCCTGTGGGATTACGTCTTTTGATGGCATATTTCTGTAGAAATTGTAAATTCTATATTAGATCCTTTGCTTCTACTACTGTTGGAGTTCTCTGGTATCTTTCTCCCATATTATTTTTTTATTTCTGTGTGGATATCCTGGTATTTTGTGACTTTATATCTCTCTGTACATAAGACAGTGTAATCACTCTGTGTTGTAGTTTTGATGCTCAGTGCTACTTTTGTCTTTTGCTGTACTATATCTTGTTTTCCCATATCTTTTTTTTGAACTGCTGGTAATGGGTGATCCCATGTGATACAGACTTCGTTGTTCTCCCTAATGCTTTGTGGTTCACATTTCCAATGTTTTTCTGCACATATTGTAGTGTTTGCACTCACTCTTGTGTAGCAGCCTTGGCGCATTATTGTATCTTTCAGTATAGAGGCCCCCTGATGTCACTGTTTCCCACCCATCAGTAAGATGTGCACGTGTTTCCAGTTCTGTTTTACATAACTTTCATTTGTGTGTTCCTCCCAAATTTTCAATGGACTTTGTAAACCATAGTGAACATAGTCCACTGTACTGGGCAGTCATTATTAACCTTTCATCTTTTGATTTCAGTTCACCTCTCCTTAATCATTCCTGTGTCAATTTTTTGGTCAACATTGGGTTATTCCAGGAGATATCTGTACTTGCCTCTGTATTTTTACATTTTGCAGTGTTTTTTTTTCTTTTCATTAGATCCTTTTCCTTGTGTTTTTGTTTTTTGGCACATTAAGCTGTTGTCTGATTTTTGTCTACTTCTGGTTTGATTTCCAGTCCCATGTTATTCTAAAATGCTTCTGCTAAACTAAGCAAAGATATCATCTTAGACTTCTCATGTTTTAAAACTTTCACTGGATCTGATGAGATTGGCAGGTATGTATGCAGCCCCACAATTGTGTACATGGAGTCACTTTTAGAGGAGGCCCGTGCCGCCTTCATAGCAAGAAATTTATAATCTTGTTATACACTTGTTTGTATATGTCACTTGATATAACCATGAAGCATTTTCTTGTTTTCATGTCAAATTGATCCAGTACTTTTGGGGACCGATCACCCCAAAGCTGTAAGAACATGAAGAGCAAATTGATTTATAGCATGAACTTTATTCCTAGATGTCAAGGAGTTTTCAGTATTAGTTTGTCGTCTTAAGTATCCCTTGCTGTACTTTTTCTCATTTGTTCAAGTTTTATTGCTGACTAATGTATTTCTAAACATTTATACACTCCCTCCTGCTCAAGTTCCTTTATATCGCATTCCTGTCCCAGGCTGATATTTTCTTGCTGCAGCTTTCCTTTTTTAAATGTTGCTTTTGCACTTTTATCAAGACCAAATGTCAGTCTTATGTCTGAAAAAAGATTTAACCATTTGTAGTTGTGCTTTCAACTTCCCATCTGATGAACTATACAGTTTTAAATTCTCCACAAAAAGTAGATGAGAGATCTTTAAACAAGGTTGGTTTTCTAGGAGCCAAATTGTAACCATGGCCTAATAAGTTAAGTAAACAGTTCAATTGGTTAGGGGCAAGACAAAACACTAGCACTGACAAAGAATCACCCTGGAATATAATGATAAACATGTTAATGTTGAGCAGAAGTTTGGTGCTCTATCTTGACCCAAGGTTTTCCATTTAAGAGCGCGTCTTAATTTTGTCTCTGTTTCTCTGCTGTTAATCTCATTTCATATCCTGTGCATTAGAGCTCCTGTTTCTTTTAATTTTTCTATAAATTCAGCATCTTTGTTCTTTTTTTGTTTAACAGGGTTTTCATACTTCTGCAAACTATACCTTCCAAGTCTTCTTTTTTTTGTGATATTTCCATTCCTTTTGCTTTGTTTTTCAGTTCTCTATAAAACCTTTTAGAGTCATTAATGAATTGCTTATATTGTACTTTTCCTTTATATTTATCTGCATATCTTCTACGTTTTTTCTGCTAGCATTAATATTTTATTATTGGAAATAGTGTACGATAAATCCTGGTTTGTTTTGATACTGTGCGTTGCTTTTATCACATCTAAGTAGTTTGATATGTTACCTTTTTTTGCATTCTTCTAATTGTGATGCTTCTTGTCTTAACTGCTTTATAATTTTGTCTATTCAGTGGTTCCATGGTGGCATTCTACTTGTTCCTTTCCTTAGTCTGTTTTTGTGGTAACACTGTATCATTTATTAGCTGTGCAGTAATATGTCCTATTTATTTCTGTTGTATCACATGAATTTCTCTTAATAGTCCTGATTAATGTGACATTTTGTTTTACCAATTTTCTAATATTTTGGGTCTTACTTTCTGTAATCCATTTCTTTCATCTGTCTTAAGATGTCTATCCATCTCTCAAGTCGAGAAGAAATTTCCTTAGATCATTTTCTTCTAGGCTGAGAACATCCTCTTTGGATTCTGTTTTCTGCAGGTTTTTACATAAAGTTCAAGGACATCTTTCTGTGACATATCCTGTTGAGATGCATCTTGCTTCATCTGATTGCTCCTCCATATGGGAACCTATCGGGTTATCACAACACGATATTACCTTTGTCAAGCTGCCACTGTTTCCTGCTTCATCCCTTACTGTGCAATTTCAACTGGACTTAGGAGTCTCTTGCAGAAGGCTCCAGAGCATCACCATATGGCACATCTTCAGATCCCTCCCACTCCATCTGTTGTTCCTTACTCTAGGGGCTCATTGTGCCATTATGTTTCAACACCACTTGTGTTGGAGTTTCCACACTGAACTCCCTCACTTCACAGATGGTCCATCATTCCAGTTTGTATTTGTTTTACTTCTACATCACTATTTCTCTTTTCTACATTCCTTTATGATTTTATTTTTTGTATTGTGAAATTTTCCATGACTGGGTGCCTTTGCCTTTATATCTCTCTAAATATCATTGGAGCTGCAGTTTTTTTATATTGATTAGTTTGGCTTTCATCTTTTGCATGTATGGCACCATATCAGAACTTTCTTTCCCATGTTCATGTTTTTGTTTTTTTATTTTTATATACTTTATCACTTCTCTCGTTTCTTTTTCCAGGCAATCTGGTGTTTTTGTTAATCTGTTCTATTAAGGAACATACATTTTTGTCTGTACCTTTTGACAGATGTCCTTCCATTTCACTGTTGCAGTATTCATTTCCATAGGGATCCCCTGCCAGGGGTGGCCCAATGTCTGGCAAGTATACCAAATTTTAGGTTGCTTTAAGGTACACAGTACATCACACGTGTGCTTCTGTCATAGTGTACGGCATAAAGATGATGTCTGGACATACCATCCGCAGAACAGGTTTGCAGCCAGTCCAAATGCCATCTGTTTATCATCAATCTGAACGCCCACTCCGCTGCTGGTTCACCAAGCTGTTGCAGATAAGTGCCCCATTGGGGTTTATTGTATCTTTTCTTCTTTTTATATTTTATTGCTTGTGCGGTTTCATGTCATCCAAGAAGGATAAATGCCAGTGAGGGAGGCAGATTCCCCATAAAGACCGTCACAACTAGTGCTTGTTTTGCCTCTGTGCTTCCCCCAACCATACATCCTGTTCAATCTGTTAGGCTTTTGTTCCCAAAACCCTCTGTAGTAGGCTTTCTTCTTTGGCTGTATATCTGGAGAATCAGTGCCTTGCAGATTTCCACATCGGATGTTAAGGGGGAACTGAGGCTGATTATTTCCAAGGGGCCTAGGAGTGTTCCTCAAATTTTAGTCGAGGAAGAAGTTCCTACTACAATTACAATTGAATGCATCCGGGGTCGGAGCCTTCTGCTTTTCATGAGACAGGCGTCCCTTGAAAGAGAAAGCAGAAAACTAAACGCATTACTTCAGCACTTTCTCATGTCTATGCCTTTTTTTTTTTTTGCCTGTCAGTGTTTATGAACTACTTTTTTCTTTTACCACCGTTACGTAACCCTTTGGGAGGAATGTTTTCATGTCCCAGGGATTCTGCTTCCTTTTTTCCAGTCCTGGTGCCAGTATGTGCACCAGGAGTGGGCACTTTTTTATATTGGGACATGTACTGAAATATAGTCTACATGTCAGTATCGTCTTAAGGTTTTATAAAAGCAGGGTACGCCACATGAAGATCTGACCTATTAGACATCGCCAGTATCTTTCTAAACAAATTTAGTGCCCAGTTCATACCCCAGGGCAAAGTCCCAAAAATTTCTGAATCCCTTATTCCTCCGGTTATCCCTAAAGATCCTTTACTGAAAGTGTTAACCAAGATCAAAAATACTTCCTCCAAGGGACATGATGATATACCTAATTGCTGAATTAATAGTCCTCAGTATGCCTTTGCAGACATTTAAACTTAATCTAAGTTTAGCTGATAGTTTTGTCTCTGATGAATGGTATACTGCTGTGGTGATGTCCATACATAAGAGTGGCATTTTAACCAACCCAGGTAATTACAGACCTATTAGCCATGGAAAGTATTATAACTGACCTTATAAACTGCAGTATCAAGAATCTTTTTAGATTCTGTTCTCAACAGTTTGGCTTTGTGAAGGGTTGTACATGTCTGTTTAATATGGTAAACCACTTCTAAATGGTTATGGAGGCTCTAGACGATAGCCATGCTGTGTATGGAGCATATCTTCATCTGGCCGATGCCTTAGACACCACTGCTCATGCTGGCACCATACAAAAGCTAAGTGCTTTACATATCAGCGCATATATGGTTACTATCTGAAAGATGGAACCAGCATTGTGAGAGGTTTCAGGTGCTTCTTATGTTATGAAAGTGGCCATTGGTGACCTTCGGTGGTACGACCTCTCTTGATATCTGCTTCTCAGATCTCCAAGCAGAGAGCCAAGACCTTTGAGTGACAAAGTTTGCAGAATTAATTTTCCATATTAAACTTTGGGTGTAATAAAAATGGGTTCAAACTAATTGCTAGAAAGTGTAATATTACTTCTGGTAGACATTTCTCCTTCTCATACTGTGCAGGCAGTATATTTCTACAAAACAAAGATGTAGTCATGGACCTATGCTCTTGGTTTAATAGTGCCCCTCTATTTTGACCATCATGTAACAGTGGTTCTCAGAAAATCCTGTTACTTAGCTCAGCTAATTGCCAGTAGAATATCATCAAGGTCTAAAGAGGTGTAATCCCTTATTTATACTCTGCATCAGTTAGGCCAGGTATCAAGTACAGTGTCCCCTTTGAACTGCATCTCACTAAACATATCAAATAATTAGACACCACAAATTCTTAACTAAAAAGGTCATAGGTCTGAGGTCCCTGAGCTACCGAGAGAGACTGGAATTTCTGTTCCTTTATTCACATCTCATAGACTTTTGAGGAGACATCACTGTCTTGCATACCATGCCATTAGATGTCTGAATCTCTTGTTTCACTACAATTCAGTATCTCTAATACTACAACCAGAAGCCCAAATCTTCATCAGATAAAATAATGAGGAGGAACATGTTTATAACCCAGCACCTCCTAAACCTCTGGAATAAACTTCCCCATGTCTTCCTGTAAACATAACCTAAATGACTGGATCAGTATCCTCAAATTTATCTTGGGATTGACTGGTATGACCTTTCTGGATAAAGGAGTTGCAGCCTAAGGACAAGACTTGAATGATCACAAGACTCTGTCTTTGGAATAAGTATGAATCTGTAATAAGTAATTAAAGTTAGTGTGTAGTTGTACAAGCTTTTAAAATGAATCCAGAGTGCCAACTAACATAAGATTGTCTAACTAAGCTGTCAGAATTCTACGTATCACAGAAGGATATCATTCGATATTAAGTGTGGCCAGTTTAGAGCATTGCATTCACTCTTCACTGTAAGAGAGCAATTTTATGTAGTACATAGGTCTGGTGTATGTAAATACCCATGTTTAAGTGTTTACATAGTATGACACAAACTGTCACTACACTGATATACAGAGTTGATATAGATAACCTGAAGTGATGGCATTAAACAGTAGGTTGTAAGTAGTTTCAAAGGACATTAAGATTTTAGTAGCTGTATGCATTCAGTCAGTAAAAGAATCTCCAGTAGGAATTCAGATACAGCATTTTGTTATCTGCAGGTCCACTTGCACAAAAACATCTTCAAAGGAGCAGTTGGTCAAATTCAACAGAGTTAAGCTGTCAATATCTACAGCTGCTGTTAAAGTTGCATTTGCATTTAGTGCCTAACCTAAGCTGCATCTTTAGTTTAGTGATAAAAAAAAGTATTGATGCTTTAAGTGACTAAATTGTTGTAAATAAATGTTCCAAGTCTGTGACTCACATATGGAAAGGGCTTGATACAATAGTTGAGATGTTGTAGTCAAAGTATTGACATCTTTAAGTATTCTGGACATAGCAATCATAAAAGAAGTTTGCTCAAGTGGACAGCAGTCTGCTTTTTAAGCGAGTAGGCAGTCTTGCTTTTGTTTAGCTGAGGTCTTCATTTTTAAAAAAGGCTTCATTTAACCTGATATCTTTTTTAAAGTTTGAGATCAAGTTAACTGTAGTACTGGGTAATATTACCCATTTGTGAACCAAGTAGGCCCACAGGACACGGTCCTTTTTCAGAGGTGACATGAGAAGCATGTCTGGTTAAGTGACTTGCTCAAGGTCACACATTAGGCAGACTAGGGTTGGGAGTCAAACCCTGTACCACAGGAAATATAACTTACAACCTTAACTCTTCAGCTGTCAGCCAAGGTAAGGCATATATTCCATTATGGAATTCAGTGTACCATTTCCAAGGGCTGCTGTAGCATCATTGGTGAAGAAGTGTGACAAAATACAGACGATACCAAGTATTACATGTATTTTGTCTGTAATTTTTGGTGTTTATAGTGAATGGTAAATGCCTGATCAAGTCGAACACCAGAATATTTGAAAGCTTGACTAACCCTACTGCATGATCCGTTAACAGGGGAATTGGCCTAGTTCGTAGGGATATAGGATAACCTTTTTTGAGTAGAACACCATGGCTCGTATTCAGTGTTCAAGTTAGGTCTTAAGGACAAATAATGTATGAAATGTCATTGTAGAGGGAGGGCATTACGGTGTAGAACGTTAATGAGAATAGCAGTGGGCCCAGAAGTGATATTTAAGGCTCTACATCTTGAAAGGCAGAGACTGTAAAGGATGTTGATCCACCTCTACTCTAAATGGTCTGGTTTTTAGTATGTCTGTATACATTTGCATGCTATTTGGTTCATGCATCTTCATTTCAGATCCCAGTCTGCAGTGATGCATCAAGGTAGAGGCTTTGGCTTAATAAATAAATGCAATGCCCATCATGTGTCCAGCATTCACTTATTTACTTGTTAATTGGGTAAGTGGTTTAACCCAGCCAAAAGGCACAGCAAACATCAAATACCAGTTTTAAACCTGGAGTGAAAAATATAGAAAGCCGTAAGAGGTATAGATCGTCTTAGAAATGCAGAGTTGATTGAACTGTACTATGACAGCTAAGTTATAAAAAAAAAAAAAAAAAAACAAAAAAAACAAATTTAGTCAGAATAATTCAGTTATTCACAACACAGTGTTCTAATTTGTGCTGTACTATACATGTGGCTTAGTTTTTGTGAAAGGTACTGAACTCTTGCTTGAAATAGCAACATTTATAGGCTGTTGGTAAATGATCCAGCAGTTTTTTTCCCTGAAAACCACAGATGTTATGTAGTCCAATCTCGCCTACATTCTTACCTGTGGGTTCGGAGCCGAATATCAGCTCCGACTCGGCCGAACATTTCTAGCTCGAAGTCTTTCTATTGGCTGGGCTAAGATGGTATCCAATGCTGCATTGCTTCATATCCCCAGATCTCGTTTGCCGCTCGTGTAGCTCAGACGTGGTCTTGCTCTTGGCTGTGGCTAAGCACCTTTTTTCTTCTTCTTGAGAGAATTTATTACAAACAAAAAGCTATTTTAATAGCTATTTGTAGTTTGGTGTTTTGTGCATAATTTGTAGTGTGATTGTTTTTGTGGTATCCCACTAGCTGTTCCAACGGGCTAGGCCCATTTCAGTTAGAGTCCCCTTGCTTGTCCCTGTGTGTGTCTGTCTAAAACCGTTTAAATTAGAGGTTTTAGTGTCTGTTTCCCTTGCTGTGTGTGCTTGCTGGTCTAAAACTGTTTAATTTACAGGTTTTAGCCCTAGTCGCCTTAGTGTGTGTCCGATCTAAGGATTGCTTTTGCAGTTGGTTAGTGGTAAATTTGTTCCCGCGCTTTGTGGGGTGTATTTTGTGACTGTGGTTTTTTCTCCAGTCGGTTCAGTACCGTGACCCTTTGTATTGGTAATTGTGATTCTTATCAGGATGTCTAAAGATTCCAAGGAGCATAAGCCTTTGGGTTTTAAAAAATGCTCTAAGTGTGGTTATAAAATGTCCATCACCGATGGACACTCAGTATGTGTCTATTGTCTGGGAGTAATCCATCTGCAGGAGTCTTGCAGCTTCTGCCAATGCTTTTAATCCCAGGGTGCTTCAGGAAAGAAAGAATGTTAATTCTGAAGGGACTCTTGAAACCCTCGTTCGAAGAGGGCCTGGAATCTGCTTCCAGCTCAAAATCAAAATCCACTAAATCAAAAAAGAGGTCTCCGGCTCCTTCAGTCTCCTCTGAGCCATTGGAGAAAGTAATCAAACTAGCTTCGACCTCCTTGGCTCCACTGTCCTTGGGGCCGCAGGAAGTGTCGGTGTTGATGGAAACGGTGTCGGCTCCAATTATATTGGAACCTCTTCAGAGCCGATCGCCCAGTACTAGACAAGTTTCACCTGAGAGGAGATCTCTATCTCCCTCCCTGTCCTCCAAATCCTCCAGGACACTTTCAGATGTGGATGTTGATAGGGTGGTGCAGAGACCCCTTCAGTCACCGATTTTGGCTAAATTGTTCTCTGCTCCGTCCCAGTCGGCTCCGGAGCCCGTCCTGATACCTTCTTCAATTCTTCCTCCGAGCGCATCTCTGTCTTCGGAGCCGGAATGCTCCACTCCATGTGATGTTTCTAGGTCGGTTCCGATGGCCCCTCTGGGCTTATCGGTGCCGAAGTCAGCTCCGACCCAGTCGGTGCCGTCCACGGGATTCGGGACTCTGGATTCTTCAGTCGGGCCCGATGGAGAGATCTCGGGACATCTATCGGTTTCAAGTCTCCCTCTCGGTGCCTCGGCTCAGGGAACCCCGACTCCTGTCATGGCCTCGGAGGCTGGTCGGTCCTCTGATTCGGGAGGGCCAGCCTTTGAGGCCATGTGGAGTGCGCTGGCCAGATCATCAGCTACATCATGCGGGTCGGTCATTCTGTCCCCTACCACTCCGGTGTGGGTCTCTGATCACCACCTATCTGTAGACAGCGGAGCACCTAGGCCTCAGGATACCCCCACGAGTGGTCCCCAAGTTTCTGAGGGACCCTCAGAGTGTTTGCCTGAGGAGCCCCCAGAAAGAAAACGTGCAAGAAGAAGCACATAGACTCCCATGATGAGTCTCTCACCTCAGATACTGACATCGAGGAATTGGAGGGGTCCCCCAAGTCATCCTCTGAGGATGTTTCTTTCTCCGATATCCTGGAGATATTGAAACAAAGAGGTAACTGGCCATCCAAAGCCCCCCTCTGAGGAGGAGTCGGTCTTCCTGAAGGCCTTCGGTGCTCAGCCCTCTGCCTCCTGGGTGTCCCCACCCTTCGAGCTCCTGGATTTAATTTGTCGGAGGGTGTGGGAGAACCCTGTTTCTGTGGAACCCGTACCCAGGAGACCCAGTAAATTTCTGTCTGCTCCCCCGGGTAAGGAATTTTTGTCCAAGGGAGTCCCTGTGGATGCCATGGTGGTGGCAGCGGCCACCCAGAAAGAATTAGCCGAGATTTCTTCCTCCGTCCATCCTCCTAACAAGGAGTCTAGGACCATGGACCGGTACGGGAAGCGTACCCTTTCGTCAGCAACCTTTACCTTACGGTCACTGAACTATTTATCTCACTTTACTCTCCTCCAGAGAGATCTCCTCAAGGAGCTAGGAGATACTCTCATGGGTAACGTGCCTGAGGCGGTGGCCCAGACGGTTAATGCCTAGATGTCGACCCTCATTTCCATCGTTAACTCCTCCATGAGGCTAATTTCATATGTAGCCGAGGGAGCGAGTAGGGCAGCAAGCTCAGGAGTCGCCCTTAGGAGGCAAGCCTGGATGTGCCTTTGTCATTTCGCAGAGGCCTTCAAGTCTTCATTCACTGATGCCCCCTTTGATGGTTCTTTGTTAGGAACCAAGGTGAAAGACACCCTCACCAGGTGCGAGCAGGAGGGAAAAACTCTGTCTGCTGTAGGGGTCCGTGTTTCCCTTCCCTCTGGGCCTTACCCCAAGGCCCAGAGGGGTGGGAAGATGTGGTTCAAAAAATCACAGAGGTTTTTTCCCGGTGCAAAGGTGAGCCCCCCTCTAGAGGCAGAGGAGGGGGAGGTTATTCAGGAAGACACTGCCCTAGAGGCAGAGGGGCCCCCCGCAATTCGGGAGACCGCGATTCCTTTTGTGGCTCTCCCTACTGTCGCTTCTGATGGGAGGCCCGACTGTGCGCTTCCGGAGCCAGTCGGGGGTCGAATATCGTTATACCTGGAAGCCTGGCAAAGCATCACCCAGGACCAATGGTTAATACGAATAATTTCCGGAGGTTATACCATCCCTTTTTTGTCAGATCCCCCTCCAATCAGAAAAATCCCAGACGTTCCACCCAGTCAAAGGGATCACGCGGCTTCAGAGGTTTCAAAGCTGCTAGAAAAAGGAGCCATCCAGCATGTCCCCCTCAGACCAGATCGGATTAGAGACTTACTCAAGATTCTTTCTGGTGCCGAAAAGAACAGGGGACCTGAGACCCATATTAGATGTCAGCCAACTGAACAACCATGTACAAAAGTCCAAGTTCCATATGGTCACATTACAGTCAATTCTCCCATTGTTGGGAAAAGAAGTATGGATGTGCTCCATCGACCTCAAGGATGCTTACTACCATATCAAAATGGACAGGGCATCCAGGAGTCACCTACGCTTCCGGCTGGGAGCCAGTCATTTTCAATTTCGAGCCCTGCCCTTTGGTCTCACCACAGCCCCCAGGGTGTTCAAGTGTATGGCGGTGGTGACAGCTCACTTGAGACGTCAAGTTTTCCAAGTGTTTCCGTATCTGGACGACTGGCTCCTCACTGCCACCACCAGGCATCTACTAATCCAAACCAGGGATGCTACTGTCACTCTGTCAACAGTTGGGCATAACACTGAACTGGGAAAAATCTGCCTTATTGCCCCCTCACAGCGTGTCATTTTTATAGGTGCAGAGCTAGACACCGTTCAAATGTGGGCCTTTCTACCACAGGAAAGAATCAGAGTCTTACAGCAACAGGTTCACGCCCTGCTCCCCCTGAAAAGAGCGAAGGCAAGATGGGTTCTCCAACTCCTAGGGACTATGGCAACAACAATTATGTTAGTCTCTCTAGCAAGATTACATATGAGGCTCCTTCAATGGCTCCTCTTTGCTCAGTGGTCTCTCCAAAGACTTCCACTTTCCCACCCTATTTTACTCACGGACAGATGCAAACAATCTCAGTTGGTGGCTTTGCACCAACAATTTGGACAGGGGAAAACCCTTCGTTCCACCGCCCACGATTGCCACGGTGACCACGGACGCCTCCCACGTGGCAAGAGCATGAGATGCATCTGCATATCAATGTCCTGGAGATGATAGTGGTGCTACTTGCGTTGCAGGCACTTCAGAGCTTTCTGCCTCTCGGGACTATTGCAATCCACTTGGACAATATGTCAGTGGTGTGGTATCTGAACAAGCAGGGAGGAACCAAGTCATACCCCCTGTGCAGAGAGGCCATGCGAGTGTCGCAGTGGGCAGTATCTTCCCAGCGGTTTCTGGTGGCAACGCACATTCCAGGGAAGTCCAATGTGATCGCAGACAGGCTAAGCAGAGCTATTCTGATACCTTACGAGTGGTCCCTGAACCGTCTAGTTGCAGAACGGATCTTCAGCAGATGGGGTCAGCCTTGCTGCAACCTTTTTACCAGCCCCCTCAATGCCAAATGCAGCAGCTACTTCACGTTGATCCCCCCCTCCCAGGGGGAGTCACCCAGGGATGCTCTAGTCCACGATTGGCCCTCCGGTCTGCTATATGCTTTCCCTCCGTTTCCCTTGCTGTCAAAAGTGATTCAGAAAGTGTAATCCTTGGGAAGCAGAAATGATTCTGATTGCGCCACACTGACCTCGTCAAGTTTGGTTCCCCTTTCTCCATCCCCATATCGTGGACACGCCTTGGACTCTGGACCCACAACCAGATTTACTGACTCACATGTCAGGGCAGCTCCATCCCTCTCTGCGGACCCTCCGATTGACAGCCTGGCTGCTCCACTTCTGTCGTTAGTTAGGCTTCATCACTTTTCACCTGAGGTAGTTCATATTTTATCTTCCCCTCATAAGCCCTCTACTAGGAAGATTTATTCCAACAAATGGAAGAGATTCTCTATTTGGGCTCATATTCAAGGGATTGACCCTTACACAGCTCCAATTGCTTCTGTCTTGGAGTTCTTGTCTATGCTTTTTCATCAGGGCTCAGTGTCCGCCACCATTAAAGTCCAACTGGCAGCGATTTCTAACTTTCATGTTGCTAATGAGCCTAGTCTGATGGCTCACAGACTCTGTAAGGCTTTCCTGAAGGGCACTCTGTTACTCTGTCCCCCTGTCTCAGAACCGATCATGCCTTGGGATTTAAATTTTGTTCTGCAGGCTCTTACTTCACCACCCTTTGCGCCTGCAGCTACTTGTGACTTAAAATTCTTGACCTGGAAGACTGCCTTTTTAGTAGCTATCACATCAGCCAGACGCGTCTCAGAGATTCGAGCTCTCTCTATCAAACCCCCATACTTGATCTTTCATAAGGACAGGGTTTCTCTTAGACCAAACCCTTCTTTTCTTCCTAAAGTGGCGTCCATATCTAATCTTAATCAATCTATTGAGTTGCCAGTGTTCTTTCCCCAGTTTTCAAACAGGGCAGAATTTAAATTTCATCAGTTGGATGTACACAGACAGTTATATTTTTATCTGCACAGAACCAAAAATCTCCAGATTTTCTGATCAGCGGTTTGTTTCCTTTTTGGAAAACAGAATTGGGTCTTCTGTCTCCAAAATCACCCTATCTAGGTGGATAACCAGTTGCATCTCTTTCATTTATTCTTCAGGGGGTAAAGACCTACCGTTCCCAGTCAAGGCTCACTCTACTCGGGCTGTATCTACATCTACAGCCTATCAGGCCAGATTGGCTATGGATGATATTTGTGCTGCAGCTACCTGAGCATCTCCTCACACCTTTGTTACTCATTACAAGTTGGACGTGATATCTAGGGGTAGGTCTTTCTTTGGTTCCACAGTACTCAGGAGTATCTTCCTCTGAGCCTCCCAGGATTTAGGTGCTGGGGACGCTGTCCCACAGGTAAGAATGTAGGCAAGATTGGACTACATAACATCAAGAAGTTATGTACTCACTATAATGTTCGATGTATGTAGTCCATCTCACTTCACATTCTTACTTTCCCTCCCACCTTCCCCCTTCCTGGAAAATCTGGAGGGTTAGGTCTGGTTTTTAGAGCTCCCTTCAATTTTCATTTATTCGTCTTTCCTTGGGTGGTGGTGAGCATGAGGTATGAGTGTGTTGGTGTTCGCAGCAAACTAGATCTGGGGATATGGAGCAATGCAGCATGGGATACCATCTTAGCCCAGCCAATAGAAAGACTTTGAGCTAGAAAAGTTTGGCTGAGTCGGAGCCAATATTCGGCTCCGAACCCACGGGTTAGAATGTGAGGCGAGATGGACTACATACATCGAACGTTATGGTGAGTACATAACTTCTTGTTACATTTATTCGCTACATGTAGAGGCAGTAGATTACATGTAACTGTGGTATTTTACCTTCATGCCTTCATGGTGGCATTTTAACCAGAAGTCAGCTGTTTAACTCTAGGGTCCCTTGATACTGTCTTCGCAATGCCTAATGGTTTGTTTCTAGCATGTGCCCTGATGTAGGGAATATTTAAAGTGAGAGAGAGACTGGAGGCACATTGCATTTTGCAGTTGTATATAATGGTTAAATTTGATCCCTGCTGCAGTAACCTTGGGTATATGGTTGTAGCATAAGAATATAAGAGAGATGGCTTCCAAAGCTTAAGGAACCTTCCATACTTCCTTAACGTTAACCAGCGTCAGCAGAGCTACAGAGTGCTTTGAGTACCAAGCCCTCTAGAGCTTTCCTGCTGCCGAAGAGTGCAACTCTTGCGGGCTTTCAAGGCTCAAGTTTTCAGCTAACGTCCCTTGCTGGAAAGATTAGTTCCCTCAGGGGAAGAAAACTTCTGGTTTTTATTTTTATGACAGAAAGTGAACTTTTTTTGTGAAATTATTAGTGTTAAGCTAAGAAAGTGTTTTTATAGACTTGCATGAGATTTTAGTAACTTAACAGTAGCATTACTTTTTATGTTTCAGGGGAAAAGTAACGTAAACAAATTTTCCTTAGTAAACTAAGTTGTGTTTTATTACTTTTGGGAGACTGGTAGGTGGTTAACGTGATTTTAACTTTGTATTATGTGGAAAAAGAAAACTTGTCCCATCAACTGCAGCAGCCAGGCTTACCCTTGATTCATACTTTTTTTGGCTTAACCATAGAATATCCTTCCATTTCCTCATTTCTTCCTTCTTCCAACCACAGAAAGCAAAAAGTTTAAGCAGCATTTGCCACTTCAGCAGGGTTCTCAATTGCCTCAACAACAAATGGGTGACTCATCCGTGACCATTTTTGTTTTTTCAGAGCATTCACCCTTTTTCTTGGTTCTTGCTGATTTATTCTCTACAACCACAATAGACCTGGGAGTTAGTCATGTTCTCTGCAGCTATTGGAGTTCTCTTGGTGGGCAAAGGAGAACCATTCTTGCTGGTTTTGGAAGAAGGAGCACATAATTCCTCTCTCCCACCAGACCTGATTGCCTTTCCCAAGAGAGGCTTTGCCTATCAAAAGTAGTTCTGCTTCAGAAATATTTGTCGGAAAGAAGCAAAACATTAAGACATGTCTTTTTCTCTTTTTCTGTCTCACTTTGGATAAGTGATTTATTGGGCTAATCTCAGGGTTTAGTTAAGGCTCTTGGCCTTCCAGTTCTGGTGTTTCTGGCTTAAAACAAAAGTATTTCAGTGCCTAAGAATGTTCAAGAATTTGAACACCAGAAAGATTATGAAGAGACTTGTTTTTTCTCCTTAAGTTTCTTATTCTGAGGACAGTGTTGCACTTGAGAGTCCCTTGGAAGGATTTTCTATT
This sequence comes from Protopterus annectens, assembly GCF_019279795.1. Lineage (NCBI taxonomy): Eukaryota > Metazoa > Chordata > Ceratodontiformes > Protopteridae > Protopterus > Protopterus annectens. Next base: position 482,690,285 of record NC_056748.1, read on the forward strand.
TCTGAAAACAATATGTAGAATGAATCAGTTATTTCCCTCTTTTTATAATTTCTCCAAGTCTTTTGGGTTTCTAATACCATGACAGGAATGGACCCCATTCCTAAGTCAAAGTACGATTAAAGTTCTTGAAGTTAGTATTGTTTCAGTCTTTGATGTCAGCCAAAAGTGCTCTTCGCAGCACCCACAATGTGCACAGTAATGACTCCACTTGCAATTCATACGGAGTTGCATGGATTGGTATTGTATCGAAGTACGGTGTAGATTCGTTTGTTATAAGACCAGTTGCTCCTACTACTATTGGAACTGTCTGGGTATCTTTCTTCCACATTGCTCTCATTTTGCCTGCAGATCCTAATATTTTATGACATTGTCTCTGTCTGTACACAAGACACTGTAGTCACTGGGTGTGGTGATTTCAATGATCAATGCTACTTTTGTCTTTTTTTCTTGGACCACTATATGTAGTTTTCTAGCGTCTTTCTTTTCAACTGTTGGTAATGGGTGATCCCATGTGATGTAAACTTCATAATTTTCTATGATACTTTGTGGCTGATGTTTCCAATGTTTTTCAGCCACTTCAATACCGTAATGTTTGCACAATTCCCATTGCAACAGTCTTTACTACATTATTATGCCTTTCAGTATACAGTCCTTCTGCAGTTAGTATGTCACAACCAGCAACAAGGTGTGTGACTGTTTCCAGTTCAGTTTTACAAAACCTGCATTTGTCTTTCTCCCACATGTTCAGTGGTCTTTATAAACCAGCATGTACGTCGCCCATTATCTTGGGCTGCCAGTATTAACCTTTCATCTCTTGGTTTGAATTCGCCTCTCCTTAACCATTCCTGCATTCATTCCTGATAAACATGAGGTTCTTCCACAAGTTTTCTATACTTGCAACTATATTTATGCTTTTTCCACATTTCTTGCCTTGTCATCTGGTCCTTCAACTTGTATTCTTTTGTTTTTTTTGGCATATTCAGTTGCCTGATTTTTATCTGCTTCTGGTCTGACTTCCATTCCTGCTTGATGCCAATATGCTTCTCCTGAATTAAGCAGAGAAGTCATCTTAGGTTTATTCTCCTCATGTTTCAAACCTTTCACTACATTTGGGTCTAGTGAGGTCAGCAGATGTGTGAAGTCCCACAATTGCAGATCTATCCATGTAACCAATTTCAAGGAGGCCTATCCCTCCTTCGGAACAGGGAATATGTAGTCTTGGTGTACACTGATATTTGCTGAGCATGAAGTCTCCTCCTTGTTTTCCTATCTAATCTATCCAACACATTTTGGGGCCAGTCAGTCACTTCAAAACTGTAAGTTAGGACAGGAAGAGCAATTTGGTTTATAGCATGGATTTTGTTCCTAGATGTCAACGCTGTTTTCACAAAGTCTTCTAAAGTATTCTTTACTAAGTTCTATTCGCATTTGTTCATGTTTTATTGTTTCTTCATCAGTTCCCAGATATTTATACACTCCCTCTTGCTCAAGTTCTTTTATATCACATTCTTGTCCCAAACTACTGATTTCCTGGTGCTGCAGTTTTCCTACTTTAAAGGTTGCATTTGCACACACATATCAAGACCAAATGACATTCTTGTATCATCTGAAAAAGGATTTGACAACTTGCAGCTGTGCTTTCAGTTCCTCATTTAATGAACTATACAGTTTTAAATCAACATAGAGAAGTTAAGTCTTTCCACCTTGTTGTTTTCTAGGAGCCAAGTTGTAGCCATGGCCTAATCTGTTAAGTAAGCAGTTTAATCTGGTAAGGGCAAGGCAGAATAGCTACAGGGACAGAGTCACCCTGGAATATCCTCATTTGAATTTTTATCCCGGGGATTGTAATCTGTCCTCTGTCATGGCTTAATTTTAAAGTGGTCTACAACTGTTCCATGGTCACTGTAATGTAGTCGATGAGTATAGGGTGTATCTTATACATTTTTAAGCACTCTCTTATCCACAAATGTGGGATATTATCAAATGCTTTTTTGTAGTCAGTCTATGCCATACTTAGATGCTTCCCCTTTTTACAGTTGTCCGGTAAGACTTTAACAGCAAATAATCCTTTGTTCCATATGACTTTCTTTTATTGCCCTTTTGTTCAATTGCCATAATTGAGTTTTCTTCTAAATGACTATAAACTCTGTCAGCATCAGTTCCCAAGTATAGTTTATACATCGTCGGAAGGCAAGTTATTGATCTACCATTTTTAGGGTAGTTTGCAGGTTCATTCTTAAGTAGGAGCATTGTTTTGCCTGTTAGCCAGGTTAGCGTCTGTTCGGGGTGCACATATAAATAGTTTTTACTCATGGCTAAATCTTCATGCAAGGATGTTAATACTTTTAACCAAACATTTGGTACTGCATCTGGACCTGGAGTTTTCCAATTAGAGGCTTTTCTCAACTTTGTTTCAATCTCTCTTGCTGATACTTCATCCCATTTCATATCCTGCACCCTTAAACTTATTATTCTTTCTTTAACTTCTTCTATCCATTTAGCATCTTTATGTTCCACAGGATCTTCATAAATACTTCTCCAAAATGTATCTCTTTCCTCTTTTTTGGCAGTCTTTCAATTCCCTTTCCCTTGTTTCCCAGTTCTCTATAAAACGTATTTGGGTCATCAGTAAATTGCTTATTTTGTACTTTTCCTTTATATTTATCTGTGTATCTTCTAAGTTTTTCCACCTGTGCTGAAATTTTTAGTTTATTTGCGATAGTGTATGATAGATCCTGGTCTGTTCTAATACTGCACATTGCTTTTATCACATCTGTCTTAGTATTTTTGTTTATCTATTCCCTCTTCTAACAGTGACAGTTCTTTTCTTAATTGCTTTATAGTTTTCTGTATTCGATATTTCCATTATGGTATTCGATTTCTCTCCTTCCTTTCCATCATTATCCTGTGTTCTTGAGGTAGAACGTTATCAGTTATTAATTTAGCAGCACAGTAATGTATCCTGTTTACTTTTGTTGTATCACATGGATCTCTGGACAGTCTTAATTACCGCATTAGTTTTATCAGACTTCTGACTTTTTGGGTTTTATCTTCTGCAGTCTTTCTCTCATTGATCGTATTATATTTATCCATGTCTATTAAACCAAGCAACTCTTCTCTTAGCTCATTTTCTTCCAAACTGAGGGCACATCCCTTGTTTTCAGTTTCCTGCAGGCATTCTATAGAAAGTTCTATAGCATCTTCCTGTGAAACTTTCGCTTCCATTTTATCCTGTGCCTTCCATTGCTCTGTTATATGGGAACTCACTGGCCTATCACTCCTCAACATTGAGTGCATCAGAGTTTCCTGTTCCTTTCCTTGTTGGCTAGCTTCAAGTGAAAGTTTATACTGGTTTCCAGTGGAAGGCTCCAAAATATTTTGATATGGCACCTGACCAATTGCTTCCTGTCCCACTGGTTTCCCCTTAATTTGGATATCCATTGCTTTATCCTCGATTTTCTACACTGAATCCTTCACTTTGCAGGTACTCCATAACCTCAGTTTCTATTTATTTAACTTCTCCATTACTAATCTCCTTTTTCTGCTTTTCCTGCTTGTCGTCTTATTTTGTGTATTGTAAAGTTTTCCATGACTGGATTCCTTTGCCTGTATTTCTCTTCAAATATCTTTGGTGCTGCTTTTTTTGTATTGGTTAGTTTTGCTTTCTCCTTTGCACAAATATTATGCCATATTAAGTCTTTTTTTCCTTCCCATGTCCATATTACTTCAAATGTCTCCTGATATTCCTGTTTCTCCTTAATTTGGGGACTCACTCCATCATGCTGTAATGTAACCTGGGTTAGACCTTCTACACCAAATCCTTCACTTTGTAGGCACTCCATAACTTCAACTTCTTTTTATTTATTTATTTGCAGTTTGATTACCGGGGAAGTCCACTGGGCCGAATTGACCCATTTTCAGTGGAGGCCCAGGGAGAAAAGCTGTAAGATGCATTATACAATTTAGATACAACTGATAGTTAATATTAAAGATAATACTATGTAGAATAGTTACTCATAAATGCATTCAATATCATGCATAGTTAACAAATTCATTAAGCTTGAAGGTAGGGATCATACAGTTTCATTTTAAGAAAACAGATGGGTTAGGTCTGGAAACAGTTTACATGCAAACCTTTTAAGAAAATGTAAATACGCTTTACATACACACATCAACAGTAGAATGCTATTTACAAGGTTGGGCTGTGTGAGGGTAGTTGTAGGAGTTGTGGAGAGCTTAGAGAGAAGATATAGAAATTGTTGAGAGCTTAGGCTCATAGGAAGATAATTATGAGAGTTGTAGAGATTGGGAACCAGAGAGAGAACCCCCTTTGATTAGGTTGGGTGAAGGCAGGTACATTTCCATTTAGTAGTGGACAAGTGTTTGAATAGTTGGGTTTTGAAGTTTTCTGAGTTTGGTATGGTTCTTAGTGTGGAGGGAAGGGAATTCCATTTTTACCTAGTGAGAAAGATAGGAGAAGTTGGACAGCAGGACGTTTAGGTTTATGGATAGTAATTAAGTTCTGATTTTCAGATCCGAGAGCTCTGTTGGGTGCATAAGGGGGAAGGATGCTAGTTAGAGCGGGACATTTTGTTGGGTGAAATATGAGTCTATATGTGAGTTTGAGATAGTCTGGGTAGTTTGGGAGTTCAATACAGTTCAGGGATTGTAGGGTTAGGCAGTGATGGGTGGTATTTTTAGATTTAGAAGCAAATTTAGAGATTTTGTTGTAGCAGTTTTCTAGTTTAGAGGTGATGGAGGAGGACAGATTGGTTAGGAGAGGGGCTCCGTATAATAAGGAAGGAAGAAGATAAATCTAGGCCAGAGTTTGCCTGATAGAGTTGGAAAGAAAGCGATTATTCCTATACAGCATACCTAGCTTTTGATGGGTTTTCTTAATACTTTGTTGAATATGAATATCAAACTTGAGGTGTTCGTCTATAGTAATGCCAAGTAGTTTGGCAGAGGGGACCACTTCTGCAGGTGAGTTGGTTTAACTATAAACTTTGAAGTTGTCTTTATCGTAGGAGAGGGTCTTTGTGGGAGGGAATAGTAGAATCTTTGATTTATTTGCATTGAGAGAGAGGTGGTTTTGGTACATTCAGTTTTCAGTTGTTGAGAAGGCAGTTTGGGTTTTAGTCAGCAATTCAGAGAGGTTTGAGGCAGACTAAGGTTGAATTGTCTGCGTATTGAATGATTTTAGCATCAGGAATAGCAGTGTGAAAGTTATTGTTGAAGATGTTAAAAAGCATTGGCCCAAGGATGGATCCCTGTGGGGTACGCCAGTTGGGGGTAGGTAGGAAGGAAGAGATGGAGTTCTTCCATTTGACTGCCTGTGATCCGTCTGATGGCTGGAGAACCAGGATAAAGCATCATGTGAGAGATTAAGGTTTGAGAGATGACAGAGAAGGTGCTTGTGGGAAACAGTATCAAAGGCTTTAGACTGAGTAAAACAGTAGAAACTGTGTGTCCTGAATCCCGGGCTTGAATGACAGTTTCTAGGAATGAGCAGTGTGCTTATTGTGCTATAAGCTGGAGGTAGATGCATTTTTCTAGTATTTTGGAGATTGGTGAGACAGCAAAGCAATGGGGCAAAAGTTTGAGATGCTGGTATTTTTGCCTCCTTTATGAAGAGGAAGAATATAAAGTGAGCGCCAGAGTTTGGGGACGTATGATTCTTTTATGGATCGGTTAATGATGCTGATTGGGAAAGCAATGCCATCAGCAACACATTTTAGGAAGGAAGAGGGAATATTGTCGGGAGCGTTAGAGCAAGGTTTAAGTTTGGACAAAAGTTTTTTTTATAAAGTTAGTGGAGATGGGTTTGAGTTCAAACAGATGAGGTGAGTTAGAAGGTGGAGGGTGTATAGCAGTTGGGTTATTATTGGGAAATGTCTTGGTGAGGGTAGTAATAGTTTTGATATAAAATGAGTTAAATTAAGAGCCCAATTTGAGGTCAGATTTACTTGGGTCTGGCCAGGGATTATTCTTTGAGCTTGGATTGAGGAGTGAGTTTGAGTTCCAGAATTTTTTGGGGTTTTTATTGTTATTGGACTGAAGTTTGATATAGTAGGATTTTTTGTCTTTGGTGATTAGTCATTTTGCAGTTATGAGCTGTTTATATTGGAGCAAGGTATTGGCCAGTTTATTGTTTTGGTAAAGCTTCCATAGTTTGTCTCTGTGGTGCATAATCTGTTTTGTCTCTTTGGATAGCTGAGCAGCAGTTTTAGTTTTTATCCTTTTGTTTCTTAGTGGGGCTGGTGAGTTTAAAGTATTAAGGAAGACAGAGTTGATGTATTCTGTAGCCTTGTCAAGAGGAAGGATGTTTAGAATTTGCCAGTTAATTTGAAAGTATTTGAGAAAGTAGTTGGGTTGAAACTACTGAGGTTACAAGTTTGAATGTATTGATGTTGGTGTGGGAGGAACTAGTTGAGCGATGCATAAAGACTGGGAGGTGTTCACCAAAGGCATCAGGAATTGTGCCAGAATTGGTTATTTTATTTGGATCCGAGACTAGGATCCAATCTATAGTGGATCCGGGAGGGTTTAATTTGTTAGGTCGAATGATGGAGTGGATTATTTGAGTGAAGTTATAGAGGTTAATGGATAGGGAGGGAGAAGGGCAATTGATTTTATTCCAGTCAATATTCATATCACCAAAGGTATAAGTTTTATAGTTAATTTCAGTAGAGGCCCATAGGAGAATATTTTCAAGTGTAGAGATATTACCAGGTGAGATATATAGGGCAGTGATGCAAATATTTTTATGTTTATTTAGTTTTAAAATTCCAGCAGTTAGTTCAGTGTTCTGGAATTGGAATTTGGTGGGGAATTAAGGTAAGAAGGTTGGAGTAGACTAGGGCAGTGCCTCCACCTTTTTTATTTAGTCAGTCATTTCTGAGACAATGAAATCCTGGGGGCAGAATCTCAGAGTTGGCGATAAAGGGCTTCAGCCAGGTTTCAGAGATGGTTAGGATATCTGGTTGGTTATGGCTTAACCAAGCTTGAAATTGGTGTACTTTGTTATTTAGACTTTGTGTATTAATTGTAAAACTCTTTAGGGTGTTGAGGTAGGAGGAAGAGGGTAAGGGATGAGTGTTGTTAATAAAGGATGTAGGACTAGGGTTAGGATGGATATCACCAGCTTGGACTAGGTTGTTGAAAGAGATATCCTTTAGCCATATTGGACTACCAGGCACAAATTTTGGTAGATTGTAGATTGGAGTAGGTGACAGTGTATTGACTTTAGAGAAGAAGAGTTTAGGGTGAAATATGTGCAGAGGGTTGGGCTGAATGAGAGAAGAGATAGAGTGGAAATGGGAGTAAGAGTGAGGGAGAAGGTGGGTTTGTATGGCAGTTGTCTTTGCAGGTGGTATTGGACAAGCATAGATGGAATATGAGGTAGCATATTATAAGGGAAGTAGGAACATAAAGAGGAGGCTGGGTGACTGGAGGGTGTGATAACTTGAGGAAAGCATGTTGGAGCAAAGAGAGAGTGGTATGAGTGGTTAGGAAAATAGAGAAGGCTATTAAGAAGAAAGGGTTTAAAAAGTGATGGAGGTATTCTAGAGATTTAAGGAAAGAGGAGGGAAATATAATTATTAGGTGGAGTACAGATTACAGAGTTTAAGAAGGATGGCTGTAGGTGGGAGGAGTAATGAGGGGGGAGCTGGTGTTGGGTAATTAGGGTGAGCGGGTGGGGTAAGATAGGAATAAAGCTAGGAGTACTGGGGGCGGTGGGAATTGGGGGAAGGGTAGGGGAGCGGATTGCGCCCTTAGGGCGAACGGAGCGGGAAAGAACACTAGAGGTGTGAGTATGGCAGAAAAAGTATCAGCAAAGAGCAGTTTAAAGGCTGTAGTTGGAAGGTATGAGCTAAATATTTCCAGCCAGAAAATGAAGGCTGTATGTTTACAGAGGGTGGTTTAGCAGGGGGGAGAAGATACTTACAGTCTAAGGATATTAACTCACAACCGTTTGTGAAAAAATAAAACTTGTTGGGAATTATAAAGAATATCTAGGATTTATATTGGTAGATGCTGCCACCTAATGGTAGAAGGAGATAGCAAACAGCAGGGATAGTTGGACCAGTCTTAGGTTTAAATATATTCCAGGGTAGTGATAACAGGAGGGGGAGAGGGCACGACAGTCTGTGGTAGGCTGCTAGAACGCGCACACAGGAGGGCAGACTAACTCTGTAGATAGTACATCAAGTCTACATTTAATTAGTGTTAAGCAACATACATTTACACAGTCTTGTTGGGGGGGGGGGTCTTCTCAGTAGCATTTTTCTAAGTACCAGGCAAGCTGGCCAATTCAGGGTGTCTTTAGGTGATGGCCGGAGGTGTTCCTTTTGCGTTTAAAGCAGAGAGGGAGCACCCGGGATGGATTTACTGTAGAGGAGAGGGAGACAACACTGAGTCAGTTAATATTCATGATGTAGAGGGGAAAAGGTAGCAGGTAAGGGATGTTTAGAGAAGGGAGGGTGTAACAAAGCACAGTAGTAGAGAGAGGCTATGGTTAGATGAGGCTGGAGCAAGTATGTAGAGGAAGATTAGGTTTAGGGGATCAACAATGGAAAGCAGCAGACATTATGCTATGAACAATGCAAGTTGGGCAATATAATTTCCATTAAATAGATCAAAAATTCATTCAGCAGTTCAGTATGCTATCAGTGACCCTAGTCTGTTTGAGAGGACAGGGTTATACAGCAGTAGAGCCAAATATAAGCAGCAGAAACCAAGGGGTAAATGATAAAGTAATACTATAAAATCTCTAAACAATGCAATATATAGTGCTCAACAGACTAGCACAGTAAACTACGATATGTTCATGCTGTGCAATAACTTGTGCTGAACAGTTTTCAAAACGGTTTTCAGAACAATATAATAGCCGTGTGGTGCCCTTAGAGACAAACGGAAAAGAAAAATAGCTGCTAAGCCAGTAATTAAGTTAAAAGGCTCTAGTAGGACCATTGATCCACCTTAAAAGAGAAATAAAGGCCTTCAACGATATATGTTTGTTGGCATCCTTTTAACAGGACATCTGGAGAGCAGACTAGGCCAGCAAAGTGAAACAGTTGTGCCCTGTATACTCAGACTAAAGTAATGCAGCTGACGACAACCTAAAAAGAGGACCCACTCATCCCAAAAAGCAGCTTACAGCTGCTAAGCCGGTAATTAACCTAAGCAAAGGGCAAATGAGACAGTACAAAGCAAGCAGTCAAACAGTACAGTATATAGGGGAAAACGGTCCCCAAAACCATGTAGAAGCTGTGCAGAGCCCTTATAGTTACAAATGGAAAGATATAAATGGCTGCTAAACCTGATTTTAAGCAGAAGGCTTGAAGGGGGATGGTTATTCCACCTTAAGAGGCTGTCTGGCATTCAGCGATGCACTTTGGTTGGCGTCCTTTTAACAGGACATCATTACACCAGGTTTCTGGTCGTGATAAGCCAGCAGTATTCAATTAAGCCCCTCGTACCCATACTAAATGCAGCATTAGTCAGTGTAGAAGAGAGCCCCACCCATCCCAAAAGCAGCTTGCAGAGGTCAAAAACACATGTAGGTCACAGATAAATGAAGCTGTCAGCACGAGGCCAACAATAACCTTACAACACAATTACAAACATTGCATTGGAGTGATAGCCATCAGCACAAGGCCATTTATAACCCTAAAACACAATTACAAGTAACAATGTGGAGTTTAGTACAATAGTTGCTTAGAGACTTGCAAATGATAGACAGATATGCTGAAAAGACCTACCGGGAGGTGAAAACAAGCAGCCTAAACCGCAGGACCAGCACAGAGGAGCTGTGGATGCTCAGGACATTATTTAAAAATGGCACCACAGTCCTTGGGAGATGTAAATAAACTCCAGGAGGAAACTAGCTATGGCGGAAGGGATAGGTGGAGGGAAGGTGGTTGGACTAGAGGGGTAGAAGGTAGGAGGGGCTAAAGGGGTGGAAAGTTGGTAGGAAGAAAAGTTGCAGGAGGGGGGAGGGCTAAATAAAAGTGAGTATGGCAGAAAAAGTATTAGCAAAGAGCAGTTTAAAGGCTGTAGTTGGAAGATATGAGCTAAATATTTCCAGCCAGAAAATGAAGGCTGCCTTTACAGAGGGTGGTTTAACATGGGGGAGAAGATATTTACAGTCTAAGGATATTAACTCACAATCAACTGTTTGTGAAAAAATAAAACTTGTTGGGATTATAAAGAATATCTAAGATTTATATTGGTAGATGCTGCCACCTAATGGTAGAAGGAGATAGCAAACAGCAGGGATAATTGGACCAGTCTTAGGTTTAAATATATTCTAGGGTAGTGATAACAGGAGGGGGAGAGGGCAAGACGGTCTGTGGTAGGCTGCCAGAACGCACACACAGGAGGGCAGACTAACTCTGTCGATAGTACATCAAGTCTACATTTAATTAGTGTTAAGCAACATACATTTACACAGTCTTCTTTGGGGGGGGGGGTCTTCTCAGTAGTATTTTTCTAAGTACCAGACAAGCTGGCTATTTCAGGGTGTCTTCAGGTGATGGCCAGAGGGTATTCCTTTTGTGTTTAAAGCAGGGAGGGAGCACCCAGGATGGATTACGGGAGGCGAAAACAAGCAGCCTAAACCACAGGACCAGCACAGAGGAGCTGTGGATGCTCAGGACAGGATTTAAAAAGATTTTTTAACTTTTACTTTACTAATCTTCTTTTCTACATTCCATCTTTGCGATATTTTTTTTATTGTGAAATTTTCCATATCTGGATGCCTTTGCCTGTTTTTCTCTTTGAATATCTTTGGGGCTGCCTTCTTTATATTCATTAATTAATTTGGCTTTCTCCTTTGCATTAATATTGCACCATATCGTATCTTTCTTTACCATGTCCATATTTCTTTTTTATACTTTTCAAATATCTTTGGGTTTTATTATTTATATTTTCGCACTTCTTCAGATGCTTTTTCCAAATGGATCAAAATTTCTTGATCTATGTACTGTTTTTCGCAAATCAGTTGTATTAATGAGCACAAATTTTCATTTGAAGCTTCTGACAGTTTTTCTTGCGGAAGTATTTTTCTTTCCTCTAATTTCTGTCTCAGTCATTTTGTATATCTTGTGTCTGGAAATTCTGGGCTTTTTGCATAGTAGTAACAATACATAATTTCTTTCTTATCCTCAATAGTCCACTCTGTCATCTTTATGGCTCTTGTTTGGCCTGTCAATTTTTGTGATTTTTGTGGACTGCTACTTCCTTCTACAACAGGGAAGTCCACCCCCCCCCCCCAGGCTTGGCCCCATTGTAGGAATGTTTCTGTATTTTGAGGATTTTACACTCATTTTTTCCAGTTCTGGCACCAGTGCGCCTACCAGGATTGGGCAGTTTTTTATCCTGGGTCTTGTGCCAGCTATCTCTCAATTTTTGACCTACTTTCCATGATATGTACTATATAAATACAGTCTATATATCAGCGTTGCCTTGGTGAGATTTTGTGAAAACAAGGTCCACCTCGCGAAGGTACTCACCAAGACTTGAGGATGAATTCAGATTCAGCACTAGTACTTTCCTTTGCTTGCTGACTTTTCATCTCCATTCGGACCCGTTTCATCTCTCCTTTTGGCGAGCATAATGAGTTTTAAAGAAATTATTTATTTCATCTGAAATTTCCTGAACCTGCTCCAGTCCCTTATGTTTTTCCATCATTGGAGGATATATTTGTTACAGCCTGTAACTTGCCTAATAGCCATATGTTCCTCAGTCTAGAAAGTTTTTATTTTCTAACCCCAGATCAGACCCAGCAGTTACTTCATTCATAAACCCAGCTGCTGCTAAACATCTGGATGATTCCAGTGCCTCCCTTTCTGAGAAGAACAGGAAAGCCTTTGAAAGATTTGGGGAAAATGTATATTCTTCTATAACAATGATTTTAGTGTTCTTAGTTGTCAAGCTCACATGTTGAAGTTTAAGCTTGCCATTTTTGAGAATATTGGAAACATTACATCATCTTTTCCCTTATCAGAGGAAAATCATCTTTGTTAATGTTATTGCTTCTGCATCTCAAATCATAACATACTGTTTGAAAAGTGCATATGGTACGGCTTATACTTGTTCCAGAGCTGCTGCTAATGGAATTGTTATGAGTAGATTTACTTGGTTTCGTATTCAAAATCTGTTTGAAGATGTTAAAGCTGAAATTTGGAATTCTGTCTTAGAGATGCAGTCTTGGGGCAATCTACTGTAGATGTCCTAAAAAGTGTGATGATGGAGGGAAGTTGTTAGTGTGATTTAAAAAAAAAAAAAAAAAACAGCAATAAATAATAATAATAAACAAATAAGTAAGATGCTGGTAAAGCAGTCTTAAAATGCAGTGTCATGGAAGCTCCTAGAAGAGAGGAGGAGGAGCTGCCCATAATAAAAGGCAATCTGACAAGTCAGAACGAATATCTTCAGAATCCCCCCATCCATCCACACTGACACGCCTTTCATTATTCCCAAAACTTTGAACCTCCATTTCTGCCTTTGACAACAGATAGTCTGACAGATGGATTCTGAGAGTTTATTTGTCATGGGTACAGATGGCAGTAGGAATCTCTCCCCCTTTTCAGGGGATTCTTCCTCATCCACAAGATCAAACTTCTCTTTTCCCTCCTGTCATTCAGCATCTGCTACCTCAGCGGGTGATGGAAGCTGTCCCTTTTCTGATTGGAGAAGGCTTTTATTTAATGTTTCTGGTGCAAAAGAAAGAAGCTTCATTGAGACCTACCCTAGAGCTTTCATTTTTAAAACAGTTTGTGACAGTTCCAAGGTTCAGATTCTCTTTCATTCCCCATTTAAGTTTTTTGGTGACCCTAGATTTTAAAGATGGTTATCACATTCCAGTAGCACCAGATTTTAGAGCTTTCTTAAGGTTTTCTGGCTCCGGATTACTCTTTCAGTTCGCTGCATTACTTTTTGGGTAACCACTGCTTCAAGGGCAATTGCAAAAATTCCTAGCTTCAGTGATAGCTTACTGCAGACTGCAAGGTATTCACAGTTTTCCTTATTTAGACAGTTTTCTTATCTTTGCAGTCTTTTTTTTCAAAGGGTCAGATATCTCTCACTTGGCTGGGAGATCATCTTCACAGACTGGGGTTTCAGAATTTCCAAAAGTCTTGACTCCTCCTCACAGGATTGTTTACCTGAAGAATACCCTAGATTCCTCAGTTCAAAGAGCTTTTCTTCCAGAGGAAAATGTAGGTCTATATCTTTATCTGTTCCTGAGTTTTTCCACTCAAAAACAAGAGAATTTCTCAGGATACTAGGCTTAATGACATCTGAGATTCTCCTAATTCCTCAAGCAAGATCCATATGAGAAAAAAATTAGTGATTCCTAAAATCAGCATGGTCCCAGCATCAACATACTCTGAGATTCCAATTTTAGGGTTGGTTAGAATGGAACTTTTGTGGTGGATAGCCCAATTTTGTCTTAATCTAGGTCTCCCATTTTTCCCTTCCAGCTCCAGCAGTCTGTAACAACAGACACCTCAGACTTTGCTTGGGGAACAGTGTCTAAGGGAATAAAAGTGCAGGGTCTTTGGAACAAAAAGACAGACCAAAACACAGCGATGTTGGCAACCATAAATGCTGTCAACTCTATTATCTCTGGTCTCCAGGACCATTACAAGCAATTATAGACAACACCATAGTGATGTGGTACATAAGGTGGGTGGGCAGGGCTTACACTTTAGGAAGACTAGCTATGGTAGTCTGGGATGTAGCTTTTCAACACAATCTGACTCTACAGGCATCTTAATTCCTGTCAGAGCAAATGTTTTTGGCAGACAAGCTGAGCAGGTCCAGGACAGACCATCACAAATGGAAACTGAATCGGGGGAAATAGATATTTTTGCCTCCAGTCACAACAATCAGATGGCAAAAGTCTGCTGCAGAACTACATGCAACTAGGCTCGGAAAACAGATTTTTTTTCTTTCCCTCGGACAGGAATGTTACTGTATACTTTGCCACCCTTTCCACTCATATCTTGGGTCATTCTGAAGATTTATAAGTAGTCTCCAAACATCATTGTGGTGGCTCCTTCCTGGCCTAGGCAATAGTGGTTCTCCTTTCTTTTGCAAATAGCCAGTGGCATTTACCACAAGCTTCTTCACAAACTGGACTTAATCACACAAGACTGGGAGCTTTTCCTCCACAGCTGGGGGTAGGGGGATTGATGATTGTTTCATCTCAACCCTGAACAACTGCAACTAACTGCCTGGATGATAATCTTAATAATTTTAGGTACCTGTTTTCAGAGGACATGCAGGAGGTATTAAAGGAGGTAAGAAAACCCGCTACTAGGAAATCGTATGTTAGCAAGCATATGATTAGTTGGTGCCAATACAAGAACAAGGACCCCTTTCAAGATAGTGTTTCACTGATTCTGCAATATGTGTATGAGTTATTATCTTCTGGGCCTGTCTTACTCCATCAAGGTGTAGTTGAAAGCCATTCCAGCATGTCTGCTCACAAATCTCCTCCTTTTAATGTTTGTCTGTCTTTCAGCTTTTCCCGGTTAGGGAACTCCAGTCCGCTAATGATTGGTAGTAGATTTTTACGATGCCAAGTTGCCAGCTCGACGCCCAGCCTTCAATGAAGGCACGTCCATTCATGCATGTCTTTCAGAATGCCACTCTACCACGTGGAGGACATGCAGACTCCACACAGAAGGCACTCCCCGCACTCCAGCTGAGAATCGAACGGGAGAACCTCTTGCTGAGGCAACAACGCTACTGCTGCACCAAGTCTCCTCATTTTAATGCTGTGTAAAAATGTTTTTGAAAGGGGTATTGCATACCAAGCCCTATAGGAAATTGGTGGTTCCTCCTTAGAATCTTAATTTTTATCTTGGAAAAAAAATTAACTCTTGCTCAGTTTGAACCAACTCATCAGACTGACTTGAGGTTCTTAACATGGAAAAAGGTTTTGTTGATTGCTTTGATTTCTGCAAGGAGCGTATCTGAGTTGCAAGCCTTTATAGTCGGTGAACATTCTCTTTTTCTACAAAGTCGGGGGTTCTTTAATTTATTTTATTTACCATAATAGAACACTGATCAAATGAACAGTTAGTCCGAGTTGCTCCATAATGTAGCAAGCAGTATTTAGTATACAAATTACAATGGTTTACATTTGTGTACAAGCATAGATTATCTGACAAACAATATGTACATAGAAGAACTAACCGAAGATATTTACATAATTGGAATTGGCAAGGTAGGAGAAGTAAAACTGGAGGAGAATGAGTAGTAGTTGCTAAGTTAAGAAAGCTAATATAGACTAGTAAAATGAAAGCTGGGATTAGATCATGTGTAGTGGGTTTAGAGCAGTAGTGGTGTGATGAAGAATCTTATTTTAGGGCAAGTAACTTAATCAGGTGGATCAGATGTGTGGGAGGTAAAGGTGCTATCAGTTGGAGAAATTTTTGACATTTCCTTTAGATGGCAGTAGCATTTAAACTGTTAAGTATTGTTTGAACTGTGGCTTGAACAGGGAGTACTTCATGTGATCAGTTAATCAAGAGGAAATGATTGCCATAGTTTTGGAGCCAGTGCAGAGAAACTTGGCTGGTAGAGTGCACATTTATAGCCAGAGTTTGTAGGGAGGGACCAGATCTGGCTTGGCTTCTTAGGTTATAGGTTTGAGTGGCAGCAAAAAGTTTGGATGAAAGAGGGGAATGGGTGTTATCTTTGAGTATTCTGAAGAGTAAGGAGCCAAGAAGATTCGACCTGGTCTGTACTAAATTTACTTAGCCTTTGAAAGAGTAAGGCAGTGGTATCCATTCCATGTTGTTAGCCTTTGAAAGAGTAAGGCAGTGGTATCCATTCCATGTTGAGTTAGCAAAGAATGTCCTTTCATTTCACTGTTACAGTATTCATTACGTTGGGGATCCCCTTCCAAAGGCATCCCGACGTCTGGCCAGTATATCAAAGCCTTTAGGTTGCTTTAAGGTACACTGTATGTCACATGTATGCTCCTTGTGTAGCATAGGGTATAAAGGTGACGCCCAGATGTACCATCCTTAGAAAATCTTTGCTGCCAGTCCGAATGCCATTACTTGATTGTCTGTCTGAACGCCCATTCCATTGCTGGTTCACCAAGCTGTTGCAGATGTGGGCATTGTGGTTCTTACTTATCCTTTTTTATTGTTGCTTGTGGGGTTTCATGTTATCCAAGAAGGGTAAATGGCAGTGTGGGAGACAGATTCCCCATAAAGACTGCCACAGCCAGTGTCTTTGAAGCCTCTCACAACCATATGTCCTGCTCCGTTTGTCAGGCTTTTGCATCTAAAACCCTTCATAGTGCACTGTTCTTTGGTGCTGCATCTTGAAAATCAGCATCTTAAGCTTCTTGCAAAAGACACTTTGGAGGGTACTTCCCACTCCAAGGGACATCCGTCAGTGAAGAAGGTGGCTGAGAATCCTAGACCAGAATCTTCTGCTGTTCAGCCTCTGCCTGGCATCTCTCCTGAAGAGAATGAATGCCCAGAAATTCACGTGGCTTTGTCGTACGCTTCCTCTGAAGCGACTGGGTTGGAGTCCATTGGGAATCTGACTTTAAAGATGTCCAAGGAGGCATTGCAGACATCCGTTTTGGATGTTTAGGGGGAACCATTGTTGATTATCTCAGAGGGGCCTAGAGGTATTACTGAAATATTAGTCAGAGAAGAAGTCCCTATTACCATCATCGAATGCTGTCCTGGGTTAGAGCCTTCCAGATTTTATAAGGCAGACGTCCCATTGAAGAAAAAGCAAAAGACTAAATATATTTTTCATGCTCCTAAGGATCCACAGAGTGAATGTTAGGCCTTCACTTTGGTTCTGTTTTTAGTGCTTTGATGGCATTGAAACCTCCTTAGGGAGTTTGTTTCAGCCCCCCTTGGTCCTCTACTCTCTTAAAAAGGCACAGAGAACAGGATTCCTCTGAGTAGGAGCTGGAATCTGATGAGTCCCTTGCATATTCTTCTCAGATAGCCTCACCTTTGGACTCTGGATCAGAGGAAGAGGAATCTATCAGTCCTTATGCTCCCTTTGAAGAGATTTCTTTTGTGGACATGATCCTCAGGATGATGGAATTTTTTAAATGGGATTGTGCTCTGGTCTGTAAGGTACATAAAAGATACTATGAGTTGTTGAAAATGGGTTCTCCTAAGCGCCTCCTCTTCCTCCTGTTTTGGCTGCCTTGTTTGATGCATTTTCAATGCTTCTAAGGCTGTAGACTCTCATTCCCCTGCTCACAAGAAACCTGATAGATTGTATAGTGTGCCTGAGGGCTGTAGATTTTTGTACAAGTGTCCTCCTGCTTTCACCTCTGTGGTGTCTGTAGCGTTTATCAAGCCGTCTCAATTGCTTTCTTCTCCCAAGTTACTTCCCTCTGATAAAGGTAGCAGGACCATGGAAAGCCTAGGTAAGAAGGTTTACACCTGTGCTGCCTTTGCCTTTAGAGCTGTTAATTATCAGACCCATATGTCTAGGTTCTTGTTGGCTCTCCTATCCTAGACTTGTCAGGTTATTTATGAGCTTCCAGACTCTGAGGGTAAAACCTTTGCTCTTTCCATGTTAGGGTCTTCTTCCCAAGTGGCTCATCATTCTATCAAGCATAGTTATGATGCAGCAAATGCTTCCTCTAGGGCTGCTGCTTTTGGGTCAGTGATGTGGAGGTATTCTTGGCTTTGGCTTTAATCTTTGCCTAATGATATTAAGGATAAGTTGATGGATGCTCCTCTTGATAATAACCACTTGTTTGGTGAAGCTGCTGCTACTGTGTTCAAGTCCCTTCAGGATAAAGGGCAAGGCTTTGCAGGAACTTAAACGTGTTGTTTCTCCTGTGCCTAAATTTCAGAGAAACTACCCCAATAAACTAGCCTTTGTTCACAAGCAATCTTGCCCTTTTCCTAAGGGCAACAAGGGTGGCAGGTGGACTCCTCCTGCTGAGATGCTCAGACTTCAGTGCCTCAAATGTCTCCTTTTCAGATAAACCAGGTGCTGTCAGAGTATCCTGTTCTTCCCAGCCACTTTCCTCTTTCAGTTTGCCCCCCCAGTTTGGCTACAGATTACTCAGGATTCCTTGGTCCTGTCCATTATTCACCAGGGTTATTTCATGGTTTGGAAATCCCTTCCCCCTTTTATGGGTATTCCCCAGCCTCCTCAGGAGCAACTTTCCAGAGGTGCTTTGTGACCTTTTGACTCATTGCTGTTCAAGAGGTGCCTGTGTCCCAAAGGGGAGGGGGGGGGTTACTCCAGGATGTTTCTAGTACCCAGAAAAGAGGGTACTTGGAGACCAGTTCTAGACCTCTCTCATCTAAACACTTTCAAATATTGTCCCTTCAGACTTTGTTCCCTCTTTTGCTTCCTCAGGGTTATATGGTGTCTCTGGAACTTCAAGGATGGTTATCTTCATATTCCAGTCAATCCCCTTTTCAGGAAGTTTTTATGTTTCTCTGCTTCTTGGCATTTTCAGTTCTCTGCTTTGCCCTTTAGCTTTTCTGCTGCCCCAAGGGTATTCATCAAATGCCTCGCTCCTGTGATTGATTTTTGCAGGATTCAGGGGATCCAAGTATTTCCTTACTTGGATGACCTCCTGTTTCAGGCATCCTCTCTAGAGAGCCCATTGCAAAATCTTCGTTTTGCTATTTCCCTTCTGCAAAGCTGGAGTTCACAAACTTCAAAAAGTCTTTTCTGACTCCTTCTCAGGACCTTGGTTTTCTGTGGTACAGGATTCAGATGGTGCCTATGCTGTCATCCCTGCCTCCTCCCAAGGCCCTGACACTCATTTCCTCCTTTCAAACTCTTCTTCCACTAGCGTCTGTTACAGCCCGAGAGTTTCTGAGAGCTCTAAGATTCATGGCATCCACCATCACTATGATCTCTCTGGCCAAACTCCACATGAGAAAGTTTCAGTGGTTTCTGAAGTCAGTTTGGTTTCAACATGTGTATCCCCTAGAATTTGTAGTTTCTCTTCTACCTTGTCTCACGAAGGAACTTCACTGGTGGATCCAGCAGTTGCCTTTAAGTTCAGGGCTCCCTTTTCATTTCCCTATTCTTTCTCAGGAGCTCTTCACAGATGTTTCAGATGTCGGATGGTGATCAGTTTTTGTCTCCCTAAAGGTGCAGGGGGTGTGTGGCCACCTCTTCAACAGAAAGAGCGCATCGGTTTCACAGAGATGACAGCTCTCTTACTGGAGCTTCAGGATTTTCATCTTCCTTTCTTCCCAGGACCTCTCAAGGTATTTACAGACAGTACCACAGTGATGTTATGTAAACAGGGAGCAAATTCTGGTCATCTTTGCCAATTGCACTCCTAGTGTGGGATCTTGCTGTCCAGTATCTCTTCAGGCAGTTTACATTCCCATAGGTCAAAACTTTGTGGCAGACACACTGAGCAGGTCTTTAACTCAATCACATGAATGGATGCTTCACAGGGGTTAGTTTCTGGACATTGTACACCAGTGGGGTGGTACTCTGATCTGTTTGCTTCCCCTCTGAACAAGCAACTTTCTCCATGTTGTGCCAGAGTCCCAAGGTCCTCTGGTGTGGAAGGTGGACACCCTATCCTTGTGTTTTGGAAGGCAATGTTTCTTTATGGTTTCCTTCCCCTTCCCCTCATTCCAAAAGTCCTGTTCAAAATTGAACAGGATGCTTCCAAAATCTTGTTGGTGACTTCCTTTTGGCCGAGACAGCATTGGTTCTCTCTTCTGCATTTAGCCAAGGGCAATCATCGAAAGTTACCTCATAGGGTGGACCTAACTCACAGAGGACAAAGGGATATCTCCTCCTTCCCCATCTGTCCACTCTTCAACTGACACTGGGTGATACAATTTTGATTCCACATAGTCACTTTTTTCTGAGGAGGTGCTTTGGATACTGCAGGAGGCCAGGAAACCCAATACTAGAAAATCCTATTTATCTAATTGGAAGAGGTTTTCTGTTTGGTATATTTCTCGTAACCTGGATCCATTTTGTGTTATCTGTGTGAATTGCTCAATGCTGTGTTGGCTTATTCTTCTGTTAAGGCCCACTTATTAGCTGTCTCTGCTTGTCTGCCTTTATTTTCTCTGTTAGCTACTAGATTTGCGGCTAAACAATTCCTAAAAGATGTCCTTCATATTAGGCCTCCCAGGCAGCCTGTTCCTTCTCATGGGGATCTTAATTTTGTTTTGGAGAAACTGACTCAGGCTACTTTTGAACCTGCAGCTTCAGAATCCTTGCCACATTGCTCTTGTTGATTTTGCTTCATGAGACCATACCTGCAAGGGTTTACTTTCAGTCAGCTAGCCAGTGTGTTTTTTTTTTTTTTTAAGAATCTTGGAGAGGTTGAAAAAAATAAGCCTGAAAGCCTTCCCTTTATCTTCAGAGCCTCATGTCCTTAAAGGATTAATAGTTGGCATCTTCCATAGTTTTAAAATAGATTACATTTTTTAATATTTATAGTATGAGGTGGGAGGGCATATAGTGAAACATTTGTAGCATGATGACATGAGGTGGCAGTAAAAGTATGAGAAGTTCTGTTGAATTTAGGGTAAAGACCATTTGAGCTTGGTTTACTATATTAAGGGATAGTACTAAGCCACTGATTTACTTTGTTTACTCTTAGCTGATCAGGTTAGTCGCATTAGGCCAGCAGTCTCTTTTCAGGGGAGACCTGATGTGGTATTTATACTGACAGAGAAATGCAGCCAAAGCACTGGAGACTACCTTTACCCTTTTTTTTGTAGATGTGGGACCTTCTGTATCCACCTTAGCTATCACTACCTCACGCAAACTGGACTTCACTTTAACATTTCATCTGAGGTATGCAACACTCTCCCTTATGGTTCACTGCAGTGTCAGTAGTGGAAAATTAATCTAAGTACCATGCATGAGAATAGTGTCCCACAGTATTGTCTTTCAGCATAACGTTACTGTGTAGTATATTTACTGAAATGTTTAGAGAAAAGTTACAGAAAATGCCAGTTGCAACAAGGGATGAAGATGGTAGTTTTGTTTTCTACAACTCTGCATATCAGATTTTACAACATAGATTGGTTGGTTTTCTTGTTAGTAGCCTTCCTTTTTTAACTTGTTATGCTCATTAGACAAAAATGTATGCCTTCTGGGGACCATTTATTACTTTGGTTCTGTTTTTAGTGCTTTGATGGCATTGAAACCTCCTTAGGGAGTTTGTTTCAGCCCCCCTTGGTCCTCTACTCTCTTAAAAAGGCACAGAGAACAGGATTGGCTTGTAAACCAAGTCAAATGCAGTGCATACCATTTTGGGTAACATTCACCAGATTTCTTTGTTACCCCCTTCCTAACTAAATTCATATTTAATCCCAGAAATTATCTTTACTACTACCATTTGAACTCTTTGATTCATGTGGAACTGAAATTCTATTGTCAGAATACTTTTAAGTGGTTGTCAGCACACAATCTTTGTAGTTAAGATTTTATGTTGCTTAAACTACTTAACCAGTCTTTCCAGTGTTAAGTAGTTTTGCTGCATTAAGGCAATTTAATTTGTTCTAAAAGTTATCAGTTAATACTTACCTAGTGCATCAAATAGCCTGTCTTTTCCCCTTGGCCTTTGTAATAGGTGAAAATTTGTCTTCAGTAGTTTAAATGTCAGGAGAGACTCTGGCATTATTTTTCATACACAGATGAGCTAAACAGGCTGAACAGCTGTTTGTCTTTTGGTCAAGATAGGTCTGGTTAGTTCTTGTGCAAATGGACTGGTTAGTTTATAAGTGAACTTTTCCTTGCGACTGCATCACCTTCTATCTCAGCAAGTAGGGAAAATCACTTCCAGGTACCCTAATATATACTCTGTTGAGGGGATAGCAGCCAAGGCTGCTTATTTCAGAACTAGGCAGGTCCTATTAGTACTTCCAGGGCCTGCCTTTGTTCAGCTGGTGCCCTAGGCAAAAGGGCTCCACAGCACCCACCCCCACAACACCCATGCCCCCATCCTGGTCTCCTTACACCATCTAGATTGCTTTTTTTCTTTGTTTTTCTCAGTTTGTCTTAATCTTCAGTTTTTCCTATATTCATTCAACACACTATAAAGAAACCATTTCTTTACTACAAAAAATAACCAAATAAGTACTGGAAAACTCCCCTGCTAGAGCCGCACCCTAGGTGGCCACCTAGTTGGCCTATCCCTAAGGCTGGCAATGACTAATTCCTTTGATACAGGGAGAAAGGGACCTGAAGGAAATGCCAAGGTCAAATTGCTCATTAATTCTACCAGGAAAGCTGCCACTAGTGGGACAGGTGATTAAATGAAAAATGATTTGCTGACTGAGATGCTTCTGAAGATCTATGATTTGAGGAGGTACCTGCTCAACATTAATGTAGGTACCCTATCATAAATCGTAAAAAAAAAAAACTCTGCCAAATTTCTTATTCCCAGTCGTGTTCTGAACCCTTCCTCCTCCTTTTATCCCACTCCGTACTGGCAGGAAAGATTATGGTGTATGGTTTCTCTTCAAGTTTCTTATTACACTAATAACATCACAAGGATTTAGACAGAGTGAGCAAAGCCCAAAGGAGCTGCTCAGAAATTGCTGCTTCCATCATTGCTATTTTTGTGTGTTGTTTTTCTGTTTAAATGTTTAGTCATTGTATGAATTCTATTTTTATTGACATACATTTTGCGTCTGTTTGAGCTGCAAGAGTTCTCAGGCTTACTTTTTTGTTCCATGCTTTCTTTTCCAGTTTACTTTGTTGCCAAGAGGTACCATTAGCAGCTTTTACCAAGCACATTTGCATCCTAGGAGTCATGCAAGCATAGTCATCAGTAACTAGTGCCAGCTATCTTATCAGACATTTTCTTCCTGTTAATGGTGTCAATGTGGATTTATATACAGTAGTCCGTGGTTGATGTCTTAACTGTACAGCTTAACAAGTTTCATCAGAGTGCTAGAAAGAGATGCAGATTGTGGGGTTTATGGCCTTATTTTTCCTGGTTCATTAGAAGAAGTAAAATTACACAATTGCTTAATGTTGACTTTACACCTTGAAATGTATATACCACACATAGTAAACGTTAACATTTATATTTAAAGTGAATAAAATTAGTATATGTGTACTCTCAACCTGTTGTTAATTTCTTACCCTTTCTGCTCAGCTGGAGGTTCTGGTATTCATAGACCGTTGTCAAAAAAGGTGGGATTTGGGGAAGAGTACAAGTCAAAGGTAAGCTTAATTACATTTTTTACCACTGTCTTTTAATGTTTAGTCTTTCAATATATCTGCACTGTTCATTTTTAGACTATTTTCTTTTCTGTGTGCACTCGAGTGGTACAAGAACAAAAAGCTTTTGCTGTTCTAGGAAAATAATGCTCTGGTCATGGCAGTAATGTGTACGAAGTGTATTCATTTGTTAATTTATTGTCTTACTGTTTGCTGACTGAGGAAGTCCCACTGGGTAAAATGCATATACAAGGAAAAGCCTTAGTAAAGAAGTTGCTCTAGCAGACATAAAAAGTATTAGTAACAGTTCTGCTGAGTGTGAAGGATTAAACACGTAAAAGTAGCAACAATATTTATCTTTAAATTTCAAATAACTGTTGTCATTTTTTTAGTCCATCATAGGCATTGGGGATCTCAGTACCTTTCCACCCATCTGCCTGTTAAGAATTCTAAAGTATTGGACATAGTGGACAACAAGTTATTTCCTTTGCTACATTGGGATTCAGCTACTTTGGGTATCTTTTTCACCTTTGTAGATTGTAGTTCTCTCTAGAGAAGCAAGCAGTAGCAGTAGAACATTTTTAACCCTTCCTTATTCTAGGGTTAAGAAAGAGCTGTTTAATACCATTATCATGGGTTGGCTGTCATGTGACCTGCTTTGATTTGGGTGCTATGCTGCGGCTAGAGCAGTAGGCAGATTTATTTGCTTGTGAAGAATGTAATAACTTAGTCTGTTTTATGAAATGGTAGTTTTACTGAGATAAGTACATTCTTTAATAGTGAAGGTGCATTCCCCGTGGTACACCATCTATGGAACAGGCTACCCATCTATGTGAAGCAGAGTTCTTCCCTAACCCAATTCAAGTACAACTTGGACATTTGGATGGGAAACTAGAAATTCATCCCTGGTTTGGCACCGATGGACACAGGTAACCTGTAAATGGCTCAGCTCCCAAGCCCATGCTTACACTTATCAAGGGTATCAGAACTTGTCCGAGATTAGGGAATGCATGGCTAGGCTTAAAAAGGCCCTTGTGGTCATTAGCCTAGTAAACACCTATGAACCTATGATGCCATGGTTACTTACTTTACAGGGTTAGGATTTAACTGCCCATCTGGATGGCAAGCTATTCTTTAATCCTGTCCTATTGTGCCTACGGCAAGCTATTCTTTAATCCTGTCCTATTGTGCCTACTTATGTTTTGCAGAGCTTCTTTTTCCTTTTATTTCAAACTGTCTTATACCATTTGTGATGGCTATAGCTTCTTTGTCGTGGGGGACCGTTTCACTTTTCCACCCAGTAGTAGTAGTCACTTTCTTGGTGACCAGTAAAATCAGTTCTGTCAGCATCCTAGTATGCCCAGGATTCCTATTCTGCCCACACCAGCTGATGAATATATCTTTTTTCACTGGAAGGAGCCATATTCTTTAATCCTGTCCTGTGTGGCTTGGCAGGTCGATGCACTGCTCTGGAAGTGCAGTAGTTCTGGGTTTGAAATAAGATGCAGGTGTAATTTTTCCCTGCTGGACAGGGGCATCGGGTGCTGACATGTCGGAACATGGGTTAAATTCTTGGCTAGGCTTGTAAGGGTCTCAAAGTCATAGTCAACTATACCAGACACTGCTTTCCTCCCTCCATTGGTTGACTGTTTAGTGCTTGCTCCACATGGACACTAAAGCTAAATATATTGCATAGTTCCCCCCTTTTCATTCGAAGATCTGTCTGGGGACAACCCAGGATATTATTTCCTCTTCCTCTAGTATGCCCTTCCCAGAAGATGTCTGTAATAAAGAGCAAACCCTTGTTACCTCCTGGTGTATTTCTTTGGGCAAAAGTTCTAGTGCCCAGTTCTACACACCATACCTTTAAAGTCATCCTCCTCAGTTGCTTCTTACCTTTTGTTTTATTGGAATACTGGGACCCAGATATTTAGTCTTTCTACCTTAGGGTCGTGATGCTCCTGTGATGTAGCCATTTGTTTTCATCTAGTCTCATGATTCGGGTTCTGCATCAGATAGGCCCAACTCAGTTGAGTAACTGTATCATAGCTCCTTAAGTCTAGCATTACAAAACCTCCCAGTTCATCATTTGGGTGGATTTTTTCACAGCTAATTCTAGGCTCCCTTCCCCCAAACAAACCTATTAAAATTATTTTCAAGCATAGCCCAGAATCAGACATAAACAGTATATAATTTGTGGGAGCATAAATATTTTGATGGCTGTGATTTTGTTTAGATTTAATCCAGACAACTCCCACTTCCTCACAACTTGTTGGACTTTTTTTTAGGACCACGTCCCTACTCTTGGTGACAGTCTAGACCCCAAATATTTAATTGTGAAGTGGCCCCAGAGATATGGATACTGCTGGGCCATGTTAAAAGTTGGGGCTCAATTAACCTGAATAGCCACCATCTTGTTCTCATTAATTTTATATCTTGAGATCCCAGCAAACTCCTGAAGGATTTCTAGATGAGTGAGTAGGTCCTCATGTGGCCTTGACATGCATGTAATGACATCATCAACATAGTGTCAGCTTCTCGTGTCTTGAGCCCCATTAAAATCCTGTAAGTCATTCTAAGTTTTCATCCAGATGGTCTAAATAAAGAATGAACAATAGATGCGAGAGCAGGCACCCCTGTCTGGTGCCCCTCTTGAACTCAGTTTCACCCAGCCTGCTATCTTTAACTGTGCTTTGGATCCCTTATACAATTGCTTGAGCAGATCAGTGAGGTACTTGGTGAACCCAGATTTGCTTAGAGCTCCCCGTAAAAAATCCCAGTGAACTCTTTCTCAGAACCTTTCTCAGCATCTAAGCTCGTCAAAAGGAGAGGGGGGGGTATCTTTCTTCTGCTTGCTTCTGTGTCATGTGTGTTCATCACTTGCTGTCTTAACATATTACCCTGGTATGAAACCACATTAGTCTGTTATGTGAAGCATGATCTGAGCCAGATGGTTAACAGAGATTTTCATAGAAGTCTTGTAGTTGTGATTTTGATGGCTATGGGTCATTAGGAAGCTGCCCTTGTGGGATCCTTAACCACTTTGGGGATAACTGTGATGACTGCATCCTCCTAAGAGCATGAGGCTTGTTTATCTGTGAAGGCTTTATTGAATAATGCAGTCCACTACCTCAGTAGTTCCTCTCCCCCTCCGGCTTTCTAGAGCTCAACTGAGAGGAGACTGGGCTTCAGTGTTTTAGCCAGTGCCTGTTTAGTCAGGCTCACCTTGATCTCGTTAATCATTATGGGAGGTTTAAGACTGTTGATATCAGTTTCAGTTAGGCTAGTTTGTTGAGAAGGAAGTCCTGTGTACACCTATCCCAGTCTTCCCCTGTTTCCTTGATATTATATAGATTCTGATTGAAGCCTCATAGTATCTTTACCGTTTGTACAGTGTTGTAGGATAATTTTACCAGTGACCTCATCCCTTAATTTAGCAATCTCTTTTCATTTGTTGGCATCTGAGCTTATGTGTAAGTAAATTTTGCATCCTAGGGGTGTCTCAAAGTAAAACTGCTTGATGGAGATGCTCTTAAATTCACAAATTTCAGCTAAATAAGCATTTAGGCTGTCCTGCACTGCCTTTATCTCATTTAACATTAGATTGCCTTTTCCCATCTCTCATCTGCTAATAGTGCCTTGAGCCTCTTTAGGTTGTCTGTATTTTTGCCTGGGCTTTCTTCTTTTGAAGCTTTCATCCCTCAGTTGTAAAAGGTTCCTTATCTCACTTTTGAAATTCTCCCACTGATTCAAGATTGATTTTTGGTTCATGTCTGACTTTGCAAGCAAGTCTTGTTTCTTTGCGGTTAACAAGTAAGTAAGGGCATCTTCACTCTTATTGAAAGTGCCCTGGAATTGGAGCATCAATCTTGACTCCTGCGAGGTCTGATATTAAGGAATGAGTGATGACTTTCTGGATCATGGACAGATGTTGTTGAGTTATATAGATGTGGAGTATCGTGTTGTGCCTGATGAGTATGGGAGTAGAAAATAGTCCTTACTTGCAGGAATCTTGTTTGCTGCATTCACTAGGCCAAAGAGTTTACTATAATTCTTCAAGAAACTGCCTTCCCTGGTAATCCTCTAATGTCCACTACTACATTCCATTCCCCTGCAGTGACTGAGCAATCTTGATGAAAGCTGAAAATTTTGCTCAGTATTGGTCTCCTACTTTCCCAGGTTATTCATGGGGATATGTAGAGAGAGAGGCCAGTGTTATTCTTATCGTTTGGAGATGACCTCTTATCAGTACATACCTGCACAATGTCATTTTTTCAGTGTAAATTCTCAACCCTCTTCCTAGCTCCTTGGAATAGAGATGGATAAACATTAACACCTTGTCTGTGTAATTGCAGGTGTTTCTGTAGAGTCAGATATTTTTCCTGGAACATCGTAACTTGTGGCTTAAGCACTCTTATGTTGGCTGATGTTTTTAGAAGCTTATTGTTGTCTACTAGCCCATTCATATTCCACAAAGAGGAAAATAGTGACAAAGTAAACCTAGTCTCCCTACTTCATGTCAACCATCCCATCAGAGGGAGGGGTTACACCTCCATGTCATTTAGTAGACCAGTTATTAGCTCTCATTTTTGATAACATGTTAAAAAACATAGTTAACAAATACTCTAGTTCAGCTATATATAAGTTGCTCTCGCTGGATTAGAAAAGCTCATTATATACTGCTTAAGATACCTGTGAGATGTATGGCTAACTCTTCATCATCCCCCTGTCCCGGACCTGTCAGTCAGAGGCAAGACACCATTGACGTTTACTAAATAGAGTGAAATAAGAGTCCCACTTCCCAGGCCTTACTCTGACTTTAAATGGTAGCCAGCATTGTGTTGGCACTGTTTACCAGCTTTAAAATGAAGGGCTTTGAGGGCTTGGTGATGCAGCAAACCAATAACATCATTTGTGTCCTCGACATTACCAGCCACTGATTCAGGGTCAACAATTCAAGTGGCTGATGTCACTGCTGTCTTGCCTACCTCCGGAAGCATTTAACACTGTCTGGCCACCTTCATGGCATTAGGCCCTGATACTTAAGCTAATGGAATAGTTCTGGTGTAGTTAATGAGCGTATGTTGAGAAAATTCTAGAGAAACTCCTGTCACTTCTAGTCAACCTGTCGTTGTATTTTATGATCTCACACACGAGATTTTATAGCTGTGTCTTTTCATTATGGACTTTAGTGACTTTACTTAGCACATTTGGTATATCACCTTCCTGCTGCTGTATTCTTTAGGGGATAGATGATATCACTGGGCATGATGGATGCCTTCTGACACTTCAGTGTTGTCAACTACATACAGTAGGTTACTCTTGTTTGTTTAAGATGGTAGGCACTTTCAGTACAAAATGCTGCTGTGTGGTAGGTCCTCTGCTCCCAAAATGCTTACCTGAATGACAGTCTCCTACAGTGTGGCCCAGTTGGGAACTGCTAGCATTCTTTGGCAAGTTTTGGAAGCCTGTCTTGGGTTATCACTGTTGCTAAGGTGGTCGTGTGCACTCAGAAAGGGAGTGGTGGTTCTTGTATAAAAACAGCTTGAACAGAGGGTAGTCTTCCTTTTACGCCCAAGCTTCCAATGTGAAATCAAGACCAAACCACTGCCAAGTTCAGACTACAGACCATGCAGTTCTTTTTGTCTCTCTACAACTGAACATCAGCTGTGAGAAGAACTCACTTGCTGGATCTGCCAAACCTGACTTGCCTCCCTCAGACTTGCTCAAACCCATATTTGAAACTTTTGAGGAGATTAAGGTACCCTGGGTCATTGTCATGCTGTTATAGAGGACAATTTTATGTTTATCCAGCTGTGATGTTCTTCGTGTTTCACTGTTGCAGTCATTACATTTGGGTAATCCTGCTGGCAGGTTGCCCTCAGCCAGCCTGAATTCCAAAGTCTTGGGTCCTGCGTCGGCCGCTGTCTCCCCTTCCCTGACGTCAGGTCATCAGGGGTATAAAAGAAGCAGCCTACACCATTTTCTTCAGTCTTTCTTGCCATGCGGTGCCCGAAGCTGAAGCAGTTTGCAAGTGCCGGTTGGCCGACTCCTGAAATTTTTGTGGTTGAATTTCAGAACAGAAGTCTTCAATAAAGCTAAGTACCCCGTTGGGGAAACTTTTTTTCTTGCTCCAGACCGATGTCAGAAAAAGTTAATAATTGTATTACTTGTGGAAAGCAAATACCTCAAAAGGAGTTTCATTCTTACTGTATTCCTTGCCTAGGCCCTGATCACAATGTTTCTGGTTGTCTGTTTTGTGCTAGATTTAACCAACACACTTCTAAGCATCTGTATACTTTTGCTTTAAAGTATTTTGGTAGCAGGTTTAATTATCATAAAATGTCATCGGATAACCATCCAACTACCGGAGTTTAAAAAAAACGCAAAGAAAAGGATAGAGAAAAACAACCGAGGCCCAAAACCAAAGACGGAGCGCCTCGAAGACAGTTGCCGGTTCTCAGTGAGGTGCTTTTGCAGCCCTTGACACCCGCTACTTTAGAGTTGCAGGTCGCTACTGACTTCCACGTGGAGTTGGCCATGCCGCTGGATACTCAAAGTATTGGAGCATCGGACGCTAATCCCTCTGATGGGTCCGGAGCCGCTGAGCAGGTACCGGCTTCTGAGGGTGTATTCAGACCACAACATCTTTACATTAAAACTACTTCAGCTTCAAAGACTAAAGCAGGTTCAAAAGCAAAGAAACAAACTCATGAACCACGTGTACAGGCCTCTATATTCAAAAAGCAGATGGTCAAGATGGCCGAAGACCTGATTACCTTGATCAGGGGTTCCCATTCCCCTCCTGATAAGAGGCCAAGGCAAGAGACTGACTATGAATCTTTAGATCAGGTTTCTATTTCTTCTGATTCCTCTTCTGATCAGGGATATTCTTTACCCCTCTATGAGGATTCTGATGCTGTAGAATCTATACCTTCAGCATCCCCTCCTGAGGATTATCCCTTTGGAGAAACCTTGCATACCATGAGGGAGCATTTTCACTGGGAAAGCCAAGATTTTTCAGAATCTAAAAAGAGGCTCTGGGATTTCCTTTTACTACCACAGCACAGGCCTCTAGCCATTCCCCCTGTGTTAGACATTGTAGATGATGTTTTTTTCGGAGTCTAGTTTGACCCGACTCCTTACCTCCAGCTCCTGTTAAGCCTGACTGATATTACAGGGTTCCTGACGCTCACAAATTTCTTTTTAAAAACCCTGCTGCTGACCCAGAAACTATTTCACAGGGTCCCAAGGGAGTTAAGACCTCTACAGCAAAAAACCCAACCCCCTCTGACAGAGATTCAAGGGCACTGGATAGATGGGGAAAAAAGGTTTACATATCTGCAACTTTGGCTATAAAGGCCTTAAACTTTCAGTTTCATAGCAGCAACATCTCATGGGATTGCTTAAACAGAAAATGATGATAAATTCTGAATGTGCTGAAAACAAGGAAATGCAGGACTTATTGCATGCAGCTGAACAAGCTGGAAAGCATACTTTGCAATGTGATTTTGATTCTTTGGAGGCCTCCTGCAGGGCCGCAGTTACGGGTTCTGTAATTAGGTGGCATGCTTGGTTAAAGGAACAAAATCTGCCTGATCATATTAAAGTTAAGTTACTAGATGCACCTTTACAGCATGATACTTTGTTTGGTGCTAAGGCAGAAGACGTGTTAAAGAAAATGGAAGACAAAGCTAAATCTATGCAAACTGTTAGAGTTTTTACAAGTACAGACACCTAGGTTTAGTAGACACTGGCCTACAAAAACTTGGTCCTTTCCTATGTCAGACAGACCTCAAAGGGGCAGATCCAGACACCCAAGGGGCAGATCCCAGGCACAAGATTCTTATAGGCCAAAACAAAGGGGTGGTTCTACCTCCAAAGCTGGAGAAGATAAAGCACAAACATACAGAAAGCAGTCCAAATGACTTTCCCCTGCCTGCACCAAGCACTTATCTTCTGGCAGCACCCTTAGGGGGAAAATTAGCACTTTTTGCTCAAAATTGGCACATAACCCAGGACAAATGGATTCTAAATATAGTGTCACAAGGCTACAAATTCCATTTCCATACTCTGCCAAAGGCAAATGGCTGGTCAGATCTCCCAAAATATCAATGGGCAGAGGCACAAAAACAAGTTTCATCCCTCATGGACATGGGGACCATTCAGCAAGTACCAGAGCAAGAGCGGGGACAAGGATTTTACTCAATACTGTTCTTGGTACACAGAAAGGACAAGGCCTGGAGCCGATACTGGACCCATCTATTCTGAACACATTCCTGGAAATTCCAAAATTCAAAATGTTGACTTTGCGGCAGCTTCTGCCCATGCTGGGCGAGAACGCTTGGCTTGTGACTTTAGACCTAAAAGAGGCATACCTGCATGTTCCAATCAGACAATCGTGCAGAAGACACCTCGGATTCAAGGCTGGTTCAATACATTACCGAGTCTCTGCACTGCCCTTTGGCTTATCTACTGCATCCAGGGTCTTTACAAAGTGCCTGGCACCAGTAATTGCATTCTGCAGACAGAGGAATACAAATATACCCTTACTTGGACAACTGTCTAATTCAAGCAGATAACAAGGACATTCTTCTTCAACATCTGTCATTTGTGAAAAGACTTCTAACATGCCTAGGGTACACAGTCAAGGAAAAGAAATTAAAACTAGTACACTCTCAAGATATAACATTCCTGGGTGAAAGCTTGAATGCAATTGCCCAGATGGTTTATCTCACGCCAGACAAACAAAGGCAACTGACTACCTATTTCACAATGTTGGCAACAAAGGCCCAGTTATCTGCAAGAAAAATTCTGCAGGCTTTGGGCTTAATGGCATTCTGCATCCTCCTAATTCCATATGCAAGACTGCATATGAGGAAACTTCAGTGGTACCTAAAAAGTATTTGGACTCAACATTGCCACAGCCTGGAAACGATGATTACTCTCATTCCCTGCCTGCAACAGGAGTTTCGATGGTGGGCAAAGGCTTGTCACCAGAACAAGGGACAGCCATTCACATTACCTCCAGCCAGGCAGACACTAACAATGGATGCATCAGGTTATGCCTGGGGGGCCCACATGGCAGGAAGATGCATTCAGGGCACATGGACCTCAAACCAAATGCATCTACATATCAATCAAAAAGAGATGCTAGCTGTTCAAAATGCCCTGACAGTCTTCAAGGACCTACTTCATCCGGGACAGCTACTGATAAAGACGGACAACACCACGGTCATGTGGTATATAAACAAGCAGGGGGGCACACATTCTTACCCCCTTTGCAGACTAGCCATGACATTGTGGGACACAGCTTTGACTTACCAAGTACATTTGCAGGCACAATTCCTGCCAGGAAAGGAAAATACTCTGGCAGACGAACTAAGCAGAAACCTCATGGATCCCCACGAGTGGCAGCTGGATCCACAAGTCTTCAGCATGATAACAAGGAAATGGGGATGCCCGGACATAGATCTATTAGCCTCCCCTCACAACTACCAACTAAAAAGATTCTGCACAAGGACTTATCACAGGCAAGCATGGAAAGTGTATGCCCTATCTTTCAGCTGGAAAAACCTATCAGTATATGCCTTCCCTCCACTGCCTCTCTTCCCCAAGGTACTGCTAAAGGTCAGACAGGATAAACCAAAGATGATTCTGATTGGCACAGACTGGCCCCGCCAGTACTGGTATCCCATCCGAAGGAACTTGTCTTGTTACTCAGCTTGGACCGTACCTCAATTACCTAGTCTACTGTCCCAGCAAAAGAATGAGATCCTGCACAGCCTTCTCAGGACATTAAACCTGGCAGCATGGCGGATAATGTAGTCATACAAAAAAAAACTGCTCAGCAAAGCTGTGATGGATGTCTTGCTGGAAGCCAGAAGGCCTAGTACAAAGTCTTTTATGCTGGAAAATGGAAGAGATTCTGTGCTTGGAATCAGGCACAAGAAACTGATACAAATGTACCAAATATTCCTCAGATTTTGCAATACTTAACTGAGATGCTGGACAAAGGCCTATCCTTTTCATCCATTAAAATTCATGCCTCTGCCATTTCGGCTCATTACAATACAGAACCACCATTTTTTTCTCATCCTTTATTAAAGCAGTACCTCAGAGGAGCCAAAAATGTAAGGCCTCCAAGGAGATCAGTAATACCTGCATGGGACCTCAACTATGTCTTGGAAAAGCTCACCCTGCCTACTTTTGAGCCAGCTGCTGCTGTTGATCTAAAGTTTTTATCTCGGAAAACAGCTCTGCTCCTAGCAAGTACTTCAGCAAGACGAGTTTCAGAGCTACAGGCACTCATGGCTGTGGAACCTTTTATCCAGACAGGATCTCTCTCAGAACAAACCCAACATTTATGCCTAAAGTGGTGTCCAGTGTGGCTCTTAATCAAACTATTCATCTGCCAACCTTTTATCCAAATCCACAGAACAAGGGGGAGAGAATTCTGCACTCTTAGGACATACACAGCTTAGATTCTACTTGGACATAACCAAAGCTTTCAGGAAGACAGAGCAATTACTAGTGGCATATGCTGCAGGATCACAAGGAAAGGCTATCTCAAAGCAGACCATCTCAAAGTGGATAGGCCACTGCATTCATTTATGCTATTCACACCATGGCAAGCCAGTGCCTAAGGGCATTAGGCCACATTCCACCAGAGCTGCAGCCACTTCAGCAGCCTTTCTCAGGGGAGTACCAACCAGAGACATTTTAGAGGTGGCTACATGGAGTTCAGTGCACACCTTTACAAAGCATTATCATCTGCCATTCTACTCTAAATCCAGGGCAGGCTTTGCCACTGCAGTTCTGCAGGGCCTCATAGCCGCTCCTAATGCTGTTTAGCTCCAGCCTCTCAACCATAGCTTTGGGACTCTACCCAAATGTAATGACTGCAACAGTGAAACACGAAGAACATA
The DNA here is from genome assembly GCF_019279795.1 of Protopterus annectens. Classification (NCBI taxonomy): domain Eukaryota; kingdom Metazoa; phylum Chordata; order Ceratodontiformes; family Protopteridae; genus Protopterus; species Protopterus annectens. Next base: position 482,724,406 of record NC_056748.1, read on the forward strand.
GTACAGTTGTGTACACTTACCATAAGTGTAGATGTTAGAGTGTATTCACTGTTGCAGTCCAGGTTACCCACCCGCCATCCCCCTTTTTTCTATGGATCTTATCTTTCCTTCCCTGATGTATACAACCTATGTGGTGTATTTGCTTATAGATGAAGGTAAAATTTATATTGGTGCATTTATTGATTTATATATATAAAATTTGGCTACCCTTTTAAGGGGCACCTGACATCTGGGGCAAGACAAACTGAAGAAAATGGCGGCTGCTTCTTTTATACCCCTGACGACCTGACGTCAGGGAAGGGGCGACAGCGGCCGATGCAGGATCCAAGACTTTGGAATTCAGGCCGGCTGAGGGCAACCTGCCAGCCGAATTACCCAAATGTAATGACTGCAACAGTGAATACACTCGAACATCTACATTTATGGTAAGTGTACATAACTGTACTTTCCTGCACCATACAAGCTCACCAATCCTGTTCCAGGGAGGGATATGCAGTGGGCATTGCTGACCTGTCATCCTGCCTCCACAATGACTCATTCACAGCCGTCATGCAAAGATGGGCACATAAATCCTCTCAGCTTGTGCAAAGTGCTCAAGCCGTTAAACTCTGCTTCTAAGCCTTAGGTCTTTGTTACCCTATGCCACTAGTGTTGACAATAACCAGACATGCTGTGGTGCTTACATGGGAGAAGGAGCACATTTCCAGCCTTTTGCCAGAAAGTAATGCTGGTCTACTAATCATGGCAACTTTCTGATGAGATTGTCATCCTTGGGTAAATAAACATATTCCTTGAGTTTGTACCTTCATCTGTCTTCTGGAGCTTGGAATTGTGGGAAATGCGCAATATTCTAATGTTATGATTATGTGGCATCCTGTATTTATTTGCTACAAGAATTAAGTTTGCCCTTCTTCAGGTTCTTGTCAGTAGCGTAAAAGGGAATAGACTTGTCAAAAGCCTTCAACAGTCTCACATCAGCTTATGCAAAGACTAAAGTTGTAGGCCTCACAACTCCTTCAACTAGCTTGTTTACCAGTTACCTAAACAGTTGCTCCTAGTTTGTAAAATGGGCTGACTCCCACTCCACATTCCTTAAAATCACTACAGAAGCCCAGCAAGGCTCCGTACTTGGGCCAGTACTTTTCAGTATCTTCATTAGTGACATGCACAGGGAATCAAAACTCTTCACCATAATACAATATACTGATGAGTCAGCTTTAGTTTGCTTACCCCCTAATCATCCCATCTTAGAAAACCATCACACATGAAGCTTTCACTTCTGTAGAAAACTAGCTAAATATATCTAATTTGTTCTTAAACCCCAACAAAACCAAGCTTATCCTATTCCTTTCTAAAAACATAAGTCATAACACATTGACCTTAATATTATCTCCTCAAACATCACAAAAAAGAAAACATCACAACACAAAATTACTAGGAGTTATTGGTAGCAAGTTAAATTTTGATGTACACATTGAAACTGCAGTCAAAAAGACACACTGCAGACTAGGTGCTCTTTATAGAGCAAAGCACCTTCTAAGTGATCACAGTAAAACACCGTCTGCCACCTCCCTTCTCCTTCCTTACCCCCCTGTATACCTCAACATTATTCACAAATCTCCACTCACCAAACACAAACTAGAAAGCACCTACGGACCACTGCCACCACTGCACAGCACTCAGTAGGCTTGAATGTCCTCAAAATATCACCCTTTCCCAGCTACTCACAAGACACAAAATACTTCACCATCCGCTTAAAACACCCTTGATGTCAAATCTCATCCATTGGTATATACCAAACAGAACCCTACGACCAGCAGAACTTTAACTTTTTCTAATAAATCTAATAATTATGATGACCCACTATTCTGTTGCCATCTCCAAGGCTTGGAACAAACTTTCAAATCACATCAGGCTTTTTAAACAACCTGCAGCATTTGAAATCTGCTGTAAAATATCACCTGGTAACTATTAAACTATGCACCTGTACCACACCTACAGTTTGAATGCAATCCTAACTCGGCTCGCTATGGATGTCCGTGTATTAAGACATTCTGTTTGATTCAACTCACAATATATTGAAAACAATGTATTTCCTTAATCCAATATGCTTCATAACTAATGTTTGCTTACCATTTGCTTTTAAATATTTTGTAAATGTTTGTTAACCATTTTTATTTTGAATTGCCAAAAATGTGTTTCTATCCTTGTTTTGGAGCTTTTTTCCCTGGGCCTCCACTGAAACTGGGCATTTCAATTCCCAGTTGAACATTCACGGTAAACAAAATCAAATAAAAAGAGTATAGCAACTGTGTGGCTTATCAGTAAAATGTTCAGTGAATCTTTTCTCCTTGCCAAGCGAGTGTACAGATCTACTGATTTCTTTATCAGTGACGTGTGCATCCCACACTTGTACCAATCCTTGACTCCAGTGAGGCCCAACCAAATGGTCATTCATGGTCCCCCATGAACTGTGATGTGCCGTCTGTTATAAATTCCCTTTTAGAAAGTTATCAGTGCTATCTCAAAGGCTTTTATGGTTTCCATCTGAGGCTTAACAGCCCTTCATAAGTGCTCTAAATACCAGATCTAACATGTTTAGTAAACAAATTAAGCAGATGCAGTATGACTTAATGGAGATGAGTTGGTAGGATGCTTGTGCACCATCTATAGAAGATGAAAAGCTGTCGCCACACACACACACACACACATATGGGATAAAATAAAAGAGAGTTGTTACCAGGTGCATTCGCAGATGCCTAGACGGGTCTTTTATGTATACAAGTTCTAATCTCCTCCCAAGTCCAACCTTTGCAAGCACTCTGAGGTTGTTTCAGTTCATCTTTTGATGATCTTGGGATTAGTTCTCAGTTATTTTACCAGCCACATTAAGTTATGCAATACAGTTCAACCACTTCAGAAACCTAGCCTTTGTAGGCGTTTTGAGGTCTTCCCTAACCACCTTTCACTAGTTGCAGAAGTGGTTGTGGCCATTTGCAAAATGTGTTACAGCATTTATAGTTCTTATCTTGGACAAGTGGACCACTTGCCGAAACACAATTTTTGCTCTGTGCTTCTCTTTTCCATCTCCTCCAATTGCTTTCTATTTCATACTTCAGTTATCAGATAGAAGATTCTCACCTTTTAGCCAGATATGTAATCCTGCCTTGACACACATGACTTGTTTACTTCTAGTAGGAGAGTTGAGACACTGGAAGAGGTACAGTGTGCCACCTTTCTTGAAGAGATCAGTAATTAGAGATAACTTCAGGAATCACTGTAACTCTAGAAAATACTTGTCATTTGTCTTTTTCAAGAGCACAAAGTCCTCTAGAGGGTGAGATAAAGAAAAAAGTGAAACACTGAATGTGGATGAGTTATTAATAAGAATGCTTTTTGGTTCAAGGAACAATCACACAAGATACATACTATTACAGGAAGTAGACCTGACATCATCAAAAGCAGCAGACGCATCCAGAGCGAGTTAAATTATAAGTACATGATTAAAGGAATTAAATATGCAAAGTGTTTGAGCTAAAATGCAAGTCAAATAAGTACAAAAATGAGAAGGGAAAAGGAAATGAAATAGCTGTGATGTGCCCAGAAAGTATAGTGCAGTTGAAATTCAACCTTTGTGTACTAAGCCAGATGGTGAGCATAAGAAAAGCATTGTCTTGTATTGTTGTAGCATTGGTGGTGCAAATAACAATGATGTGTATAATAAAAAAAAAAAAAATCAAGTTCAAATGAATTTGCATGTTATTGAACAGAGACCTACAAATGAGCTCTTTGCTGGCACTGTACAAGTCAAAAAAGATGATACAATGGTCTGACAATGCAGCAGAAACAGCTTGACAGCTATATCGGATGTTTTGGAATAAATCCTTTGAATAATAAAATGCTGAATTTAAGCTAGACAAGTGCTGGTAGTGAATTATAATGTTTGAAAATACTTTTGAAGCAATATGGCTAAGTTTGCAGAAGATGCATCTCCACTGATGGTGTATTTAGGGTATCAGGCAATGCCAGTGGGTCAAAAGCTACTGAGATATGAATATACTAAGAATTAACAAAATCCTTTTTCAAATCATAGCACTTTGAGCTTTTAAGACTAGTATGTGGGTGTGTGAAATTCCATTAATATGTGTGAAGTAAAGAAATAGAGCATAAGAATTTTCAGAAAGTCTTTACACGTGGTTTGTCTGAGTTTGCAAAGAATATTAATTTACACATGTATGATCTGAAAGTGAAATGTACAGCTGGCAAGGAACTACACATAACATATATGTCAATTAGTGGGGCATATTAACCAAGAAAGCATGAAACTAAATGGATTTGTCTTGTTTCGCCTTCGTTCATTGCTGGATGGGTTCAGAACCGAGAATCTGTTGCGACTCCACCTATACTAAACCTCAAGAGCTTCCACCGGCTCGAGGCTATACCCTATCCTATCATGCCTTGGGTAGATTACCCGGACTTGTTTACCACTAAACAGATCGGGTGCTTCCTCTTGGCTCAGGCTAAGTGGAAATATTTCTTTTACTTTTTCAAAGTTTTTTCTAGTTTAAATACAGTGTGTATTGTAAAGTTTAGTGTTAGGAGTGTGCTATAGATCTTTCTAGGTCATTCTTGTGCTGTTTTTGTGGTTGGCTGTCTATCACTAGGACTTTGTGTTTCCCCCTATCCCGTTCCGAACTTGTTTAAATTGGAGAGTTTTGGGGTTTTTGCTTTAAGATGTGTAGTTTGTTATATCCTCCCTTTTTATTGTCGTTGAGTAGTCCATTTAAGTTAGAGGGCTCCCATTGGGCCTGTTTAACTTGGAGGGATTTCCTTTGCTTTTCACTTTCTGTGAGGAGTTGGTCATTTAAGTTAGAGATTTCTCCTCGTATTACCCTTTCCTTGTTATTAGATGTGTTAATCCTATATAAAAAAATGTTGTTGCTGCTGTTTGTATTTTTCAAATATTTGCTTGGCCTTTTTCTTGCAGGTTTTCTGATATAATTTCAGGCTGAGTTATATCCAAGGATACCAAAGAGTCAACACCTTCAGGTTTTAAAAAATGTGACCAGTTCAGCCAAGAAGATGTCTTTGACAGATGGACACACCAGTTTTGTATATTGTTTACGTGCTGTCCACTTACAGGAATCTTGTTCATCTTGCTATGCTTTCAGCTCCAGAGTTTTAATAGAGAGAAAAAACAAGCTGATTGTCAGGGGCTTTTTGAAGATACCATTTACTGAAGCTTTGAAAGGGACTCGGAGTTCTTCAAAATCCTACCATCTCTCTCCATCTGCTAGATTGGAAAAATCCTCCAAAAGGTCTTCCTCTATGGCTCCACCATTGGAACCTACAAGAAGTATGCAAAAGAAGAAAAGTTGTAGTTAAGCAACTAGTAACCAACAGAACTGGAACTGAGACCGTCTCCACAGTTAAAATCGATAATTTTATTTAATTAGCTTGAAGTGGCACTTCAAGCTAATTAAATAAAATTATCGATTTTAACTGTGGAGAGGGTCTCAGTTCCAGTTAAGTATGCAAAAGAGTCATCCTCGGACCTGAAGGCTATCAGACCCGAAGCAACTGCTTGTTCGGCTCCTCTGGTGATTTTGGAGCTGACCGAGTACTGCCTTCGGAACCGGTCTCCTTGGTGTTCCATTCTCTGATTTTACAGTCAGTGAGATCCTCGACCCTGTCCTTTCAATCCTCCAGGAGCCTTTTGGATAACTGTGGAGCAGGTGGTCAAGAGGCTTTTACGGACGCAGGCGCTAGCCAAGATTCTTTCGATCCCGACCCAGAAGGATTTGGTACCGACCACCATCACTTCCCCTTCAATGATTCCTCCTCCGACCCATGCTGTGGCTTCGGAGCCAGAGTGCTTGGATATGATTGTAGTGGAACCGTCGAGGCCGAGACCTGCCCCAGGATTTTCAGTCCCAACTACCGCTTCAACCTCCTCTGTTCCATAGTCTTTCAGGGGATCTAGGGGCTGACCCTCCCCCATCGGATCCAGGGAGGAGAGTGGAGTTGGACAATTGTCTGATCCAAATTTGCCTGTCAGGGCTTGGGTGCAGGTGAGTTTGGTGCCTACATCGGCCTCTAAGTCCACCGCCTTGGTTCTGGGTGAGGCTCCTGGTTCCTCGGAGCCGGGAGCTCCCTTGGAGCAGGGCCATGGTTCTTTCAAGGTAACTGCTGTCGCCCCAGACAGCTCCACACTCTGATCCAAACACTCTTCCCCCAAAAGCGCCAGAGTCTGTCTCTTTACCATCTCTCCCTCCCAGGCGTGGAGATCTGAAGTTGCAGGATGTCCCACTGGGCGAAACCATCTCTTCCGAAACCTCTCCTGAGTACCCCTCTGAGGAGATTATGTAAGAGGAAGCATCTTGACTCCCCTGAAGAGTCCATCACGTCAACATAGACCTCGCTGATTCAGAAGGATCCCCACAGTCACCCTCTGAGGATGTCTCCTTTATGGACATCCTGGAGATCCTTAAACAGAGAGGTGGCTGGAAGTCCCTTAACCCTTCTGAGGATGAGTCTTTGTACCTTGGAGGCTTTTGGGTCTTGCCCCTCCACCTCTTGGGTGACTCTGCCTTTCGACCAGCTCCTGAATGTAGTCAGTCGGAAGGTGTGGGGCTCTCCAGAGTCTGTAGAACCTGTTCCAAGGAGGCCAAATAAATTTGTTACAGCACCCTCTGATAGTTCTTCACAAAAGGTGTCCCAGTGGATGCTATGGTGGTGGCAATGGCAGCCACCAAAAAGGAATTGTCGGAGACTTCATCTGTCCATCCACCGAATAAAGAATCTCGTACGATGGACAGATATGGAAAGCATATGTTTTCATCATCTTCCTTTACTCTTGGGTCGCTGAACTATCTGACCCATTTTACTAGGCTTCAGAGGGATCTCCCGAAAGAGCTAGGTGATACCCTGCAAGGTTCTACAGCTGCGGGTGTTTCAGATAAGGTGACCTTTCAGCTTTCCACCTTAAATTCCATGGTAAACTCCATGCAACTTATCTCTTACGCGGCTGATGGAGCGAGTAGGGCAGCAGGTACAGGAATCTCCTTAAGGAGGCATTCCTGGATGCAATTATACGATTTTGCAGAGCCCTTCAAGTCTTCCTTTATTAATGCCCCATTTGATGGCTCATCCTTGTTCGGACCAAAAGTGAGACTCTAACCAGGTGCCACTGGAGTCCATTTCTCCCTTCCTACCAGACGTTACCCCAAAGGCCAGAAGGGGAGAAAAATGTGGTTCTGTAAGCCCCAGTAACCCTTTCCGGATGCACGTGGTGATTCTTCCCCTAGGGGCAGAGGGGGAAATAACAATAGAAGATGCTGACCTCGCGGCAGAGGGTGTCTGCAAAACCAGGGAGACTGGGATATGTCCCTTGGTAGGGCCTTTCAGCACAACTGAAATGAGGCCCATCTGTCCACCTCTGAAGGCGCAGTCGGGGGCAGCTTGTAACTGTACTTGGACACCTGGCTAAAAATAAACGACAAATGGGTACAAGCGATCATATCCAGAGGCTACTGTATACACTTTTCCTCTCCCCCTTCAGAAAAGAGATCAGTCCCGGATGTTCCACCCAGTCAGAGGGACCAGGCAACCCTAGAGTTTCAAAGATTGCTAGAAAAAAGTCATCCAAAACGTCCCCACAGACCAAATTGGATCCAGAACTTACTCGAGGTTCTTTTTAGTTCCAAAAAAGACAGGAGATTGGAGGCCCATTCTGAATCTCGGCAAACTAAACAAGTTCGAAAAAAGTCAAAGTTCCAGATGCTGACACTGCAGTCAGTACTCCCCTTTCTGGGGAAAGACAATTGGATGTGCTTAATAGATCTCCAGGATGCGTACTACCACATAGATGAACAGGCGATCCAGGAGGCATTTATGCTTTTGGCTGGGAGCCACTCATTACCAATTCTGAGCTCTGCCCTTTGGTCTCACTACCACCCCCAGAGTGTTCACCAAATGCATGGCAGTAGTCATGGCTCACTTTTGAGGTGTCTAGGATTCCGGGTGTTTCCATACTTGGAGGACTGGCTCCTAACCGCCACCACCAAGCATCTACTAACCAGAGCAAGAGACACCACCATCCACCTTTGCTCTCAACTAGGCATCACAATCGAAAAGTCTGGCTTATTGCCATCACAACATATTGTATTCATAGGAGCAGACTTAAACACAAGAGACATGGTAGCCAAGCCCTACGTAAACAGGTAAAAAACCTTTTAACAAAGAAAAAAGTACAAGCGAGGGTTATTCTGAAGATTTTAGGTATCATGGCGGCAGCAGTAACCTTGGTACCCCTTGCTTGTCTGCACATGAGAATTCTCCGGTGGCTACTTTTCACCCAATGGTCCATGTAGGAGTTACCCATGTCCTACAAGATTATCATAATGGAATCCTGCAAGAGGGATCTGTTCTGGTGGCTTCATTGTACTTGGATGGATTTGGGCAGACCGTTCATTCCTCCACAACCAACAGTTACAGCGACCACGGACGTTCCTAGATGGTGTGGCATTATCTGGGGAAGACTGTCCAAGGAGTTTGGTAGGAATACAAGAACCGCTTGCATATCCTTGTCCTAGAGATGAGAGCGGTGCTTTTGGCATTGCAGGTATTCCAGAACTCCCTTCCACTAGGAATGATTGCAATCCAGACAGACAAATATGCCAGTGGTGCGGTATATAAACAAACAAGGAGGAACCAGGTCTTACCCCCCTATGTCAAGATACTCTGAGTATGGCAGTGAACAGTCTCTTCCCAGTGCTTTCTAATAGCAACGCATATCCTGGGGAAATCCAACGTGATAGCAGACAAACTCAGAAGAGCTATTCTAATGCCTCACGAGTGGTCTCTGAAACAGGAAATTGCGGAGCAGATTTTTTTGCAAGTCGGGCCAGCCTTGCTGAGACCTTTTTGCCACGTCCATGAATGCCAAATGCAGCAGCTACTTTGCCCTGATCCCCCCCCCCCCTTGCGGGGGAGTCACCAAGAGATGCACTTTACAAGATAGTCCTTCAGGTCTTCTATATGCTTTTCCTCCTTTTCCCTTTGATTCCCAAAGTCCTCCAGAAAGCTAACACGTTGAGAAGCAGGTTAATACTCATCACTCCATACTGGCCTCATCAGATTTGGTTCCCCTTCCTATGGTCCCATCTACAAGAGGAGCCGTGGGTTCTGGACCCAGTTCCAGACCTCCTGACTAATCCATCAGGGCCGCTCCATCCGTCGGTCCAAACCCTCAAACTGACAGGTTGGCTGCACCACTTCCACTCCTAGCCACGCTTCCAAATATTTCTCCTGCTGTGAAACGTATTCTAATCTCATCCCATAAGGCTACAAACAGAAAACTTTATGCTAGCGAATGGAAAGGGTTTTCCTGTTGGGCACTCCACAATCACATTGATCCTTTCACGGCCCCCATCACATCTGTTTTAGACTTCCTAGCAACACTTTTCTGTGAAGGTGTAGCAGCGGCTACCATACGTGTTCAATTGGCTGCTATATCAAATTACCATACTGGGGAAATGGGATTCAAAATCATGTCCCATAGACTTTGCAAGACCTTTTTGAGAGGTACTTTCTTGCTAAGGTCTCCAGTAAAAGAACCACCTGCTTCCCTGAGACCTCAGTTTGGTATTGTCCACTCTAATTCTTCCTCCCTTTGAACTTGCATCATCTTGTCATCTGAAGCTCCCAACGTGGAAAACAGTCTTCTTGGTAGCCATCACGTCTGCCAAGAGGGTATCAGAGCTCCAAGCATTATCAATACATTCCCATTTGATTTTCCATAAAGATAGTGTCCCTGAGAACTAATCCGTCATTTCTTCCCAAGGTATGTTCTGAGACTAATTTAAATCAATCCATTGACTTGCCGGTGTTTTTCCCAAACTATGGCAACAAGGCAGAATACAGGTTACATCAACTGGACGTACACAGGCAGTCATGTTTTTTCTTGCACAGAACAAAGGAGTTCAGAAAATCAGACCAACTATTTGTATCCTTTTCAGATAAGAAAAAGGGCGCCCCAATATGTAAAGTCATGCTTTCTAAATGGCTTACTGATTTCATAACCTTCTCCTATACATCTCAAAATAGAGAACTTCCAGGAAAGATAAAAGGTCATTCTACAAGGGTTATTGCAACCTCTTCAGCCTTTCAAGCTAGGCTACTCATAGATTCAATTTGTGCTACAGCAACATGGGTAAGGCCTCATACTTTTATTACTCATTACAAAGTGGATTTGGTCTCCAGGAACAGGGCTTCCTTTGTGTTCTGAAGAGTATTTTCCTTTCAGCCACCCAAGAAAGAAGGTGCTAGGGATGCTGTCCCATCCAGCAATGAATGAAGGCGAGATAGGACAACATAACATTAAGAAGTTAGGTACTCACCAATAACGTTCCATGTTTGTTGTCCATCTCGCCTTCATTCTTGCGTCCCACCCTAATTTCCCCAGCCTTTGCTCCTGGAGGATCGAGAGGTCTCACAAAATTAGAAATTTATGTTCTCTGACTCTCTTCCTTAGCTCCTTTAGTAGACATGGTTTTATGTAGGTACTACTAGTTTAGTATTTACAAACATGATCTGGGTAATCTTCCTAAGACATGATAGGATAGGGTTTAGCCTCAAGCTTTAGTATAGGCTGAGTCTGAACCTATTCTCTGTTCTGAACCCATCCAGCAATGAATGAAGGTGAGATGGGCAACAAACATGGAATGTTATGGTGAGTACATAACTTCTTATTTTAAGAACTAAGTGTTCTTTGGGTAACACTACAGTTTTGTGTGGCAGAAGAAAACTAGAAAAGAATTCCAGAGATATACTTAAAAAATTAGAAATGCAGTTACTGAAAAGTTAAAAGGGGATGACTTAGCAAAAGTTAGCAGTAAAGTTTGGAATTCAGATTTATTTTTCTTTCAGGAAATAAGTCGTATCCCAAGCCTGGTGCTCAAAGCTGGCAAAATAGCTCCCAGTCAACTGAAGGGATTAATGATTTACAGGATGCATGAATCCAATCTTGGAAAAGTGAATAGTTTACAAGATACACAAACCACATCTTTGAGCAGTTAAGTGCAAAGAGCAAGCATGAAATATTAGACCAGAGATGTCACCTTAGATCATACATTGCATATTTTTGCTATTTGTAATTCGTACTGTAACAATAGCCCAGAAAAGGTACTGTTAATTGATGTGCTCCATGGTCCTCCTTGTGATGAAAAATATTTCCATGGAGGTAATTAGCCACATATTTTCATTTCAGAGAAGTTGCACATTTGTGTGTGTGTACATGTATATGTGCATGCATGTATGTGTGTGTACATTATTCCAAGTTTTTTGAAATATTCAGGCTAACATACACTAATCATACTTGCAATGGCTATGTATTAAAGTCTATATTCTCAGGAAAGGGGATGTCTGATGTAATATCTGACAATTGCTGATAGTACAAAAGTTGAGAATTCAAAAATTTTATGCATGATAGCCATTCAGTTGTATACCATCAATTCTAATACTGCGGTGGTGGTGCTGCGGTAGCATTGTCGCCTCACAGTTAGATGTTGCCCGTGCGATTCTCAGTTAGAGCATCTTCTGTGTGGCAACATGCGTGAATGGGCGTTCCTTCATTGAAGGTTGTGCGTTAGGCCCGGCAAGCCAGCACGTAAAAATCTACTGCCAGTCATTAGCAGACTGGAGTTCCGCTGTGGCAACCCCTAACTGGGAAAAGCCGAAAGACACACACAAACCATCCATTCCATGCTCTCTGTTGTCCGAGAGAACTGTCCAAACGGAGCACACTGTTGTGATAGAGAGCTGTAGCAGTAATTACAAGGGTTGTCAGTATTCATTTCAAATATAAGAATATTCCATTTCAGGTGCTGAGTATTTCATCTTTGCAGCTGTTCATAGGTAAGCACCAGACTAGGCTATCTTCCCTTGTGTGCCATGTTAAGCCTAGCCAGTTTCCCTCAAGGATGACAATCAAATCCTGTGCCTTTGTGTCTGTGAGGTAAATACCTTAAGTAGCATGCCAACCCTAATCCCATAATACCATTTTCTTAACCAGTTAGGTGAACACTGGACAACACAGTCCCTTTTCAGGAGTGACCCAAGAGCAGTATGCTGTCGAGACTTGCTTAGTGTTGCATGGTAGGCAAATGAGGGCTAAGAGAATCGAACCCTTTACCACAGGAACTACAGCTGACGACCTTAACCCACTGCACCAACTGGCAGATGTAATTGTTAATGGGTAGAAGCTTGAAAAGCAAATGACCTACTTCAGCAACATTACTGATGCCTGAAAATGAATCCAAAGTAAGAGATTCTAGAACAAAATTATATGCAACTGAAGTCTTCTGCTTTTAAGACACAAAGGAAAGAAAGAATAAAATAAGAATGTAAGGACCATCTGAGAGCTTGCAGGCTGAAACTGATGTGGTTGTTAAAGCAGCTGATGCAAGATCCTGTGTTATTGGCAGGGAAGATAGAATGGTTTGTAGTAAAACTTCTGGGCATTTATGTACGAGAGATGTATCAAAGTCCAGTGGGGTTGGACAGCCACAGTTTGTTAAAAGTAGTACTGTCCTAAGAAAGCAGAGACTGAGAACTCTTGTAATCAAGAGTTACAAAGAGACACTCCTCTAGAAATAATTATGGTACTAAAGACTAAAAAGCTGTATTTATTAAAATGACTTTGAATGTGGACAGAAACATATTGTTTAACTCTCTGATGTGGTTATTAATGCTTATGTTAATAATAAGATCTGAAGTAGTTGACTTCATTCATTCTGCACATATGGGTATACGGATCCGATTCAGATCTGTGCCGGCAAAAACTTTTCAAGCATCAGCTACAAGCTCCTCCCCTACCTACCTCACTTCCTCCTATCTAGCCCCAGATCTCGTTTACCGCTCTGAGTCAGCATCGTGGTCTCTGAGCTCTTAGCTAGGTGGTAAGGTTTTTGGTAGCTTTTGCTATTTGTTGAGTGTGAATTCCTTCCCTTTTCCTCCCTTACATCGCATTTGGTCGTCGTGTTATATTTAAAAAAAAAAAAAAAAAGTTTTTAGTTTGTATTCTCTAGTGGTAGTTTTGTGTTCTGGTTCCCGCCTAGGCTCATCCCGGTTTAGTGTGTGTGTGTGCATGTGGTCCGTTTAGGGCTTTTTTCTGTCATTGTTATGGCCGAACAGACTAAGGTTCTCTTCAAAAAGTGTGCAGAGTGTGGTCATAAGCTTTCTCCAGCCGATGGCCACACTCTGTGTGTTCTATGTTTAGGGGTCGCCCATCTGTCAGTATCCTGTGACATTTGTTTGCGGTTTAACCCAAGGGCGCTGAAGGATCGCCGGGCTAAGCTTGTGGCCAAAGGCTTCTGCCTGGAGTCTGCCTCGGTTTCCTCTCCAGCCAGTGACTCGGTGCAGGCAGGGACTCAACCTCCCGCCAGGCCTGCTTCTTCGGAGTCATCCCTGAGAGGTAGGGACAAAAGGGAGAAAAAGAGGTGCCATAAAGAAAGAGACAGGCCCAGGAAAAGGTCTCCGGACAGGGAGTCTTTTTCTAGTCCCTCTGCTAAGATATCTAGGTCTCATTCTCCTCTGCTCTGCTCTACCAGTTTCTCGACGGAGCCATCGGAGCCGAGGCACTCCCCTCTGATCCGACCCAGACCCGATACACTTCCTCCAGATCGACTTGGAGTGTATCCAAACTTGATATGGACAGGCTGATGAGGAAGTTCATCCAGAACCAGATTCAGATGGGGGTCTTACCAGGACCCTCTCCCATTGGTGAGGGTTCTTCTGCTACTGTGTTCCACCCTATTGCTCCTTCCCCGATCCGACCTGATGCTTCGGGGTTTTCGGGTCTGAGACCTTTCGGAGCCATGGGGTTGGCGCCGATGGTTTTCGTTTCCTCGACGCCGGCCATCACCTTGAGTGTCTCGGATCCAGGGGACTCTCGGAGCCGTGGTCGGGGAGTTGGACCCGAGAGTCGGGATCTCGTTCTTTCGGATCCCACCCTTGGCGCCTGGACTACCCCACAGTCTGCTCCGGTTCCAGCTTTGGTGCCGGGGAGAGTCTCTTCCTTACGTTCTACTGAGGCATGCTATCCATCGGCATTTGGGGCAGTGGAAAGGGTCCTCTCCCAGGGGTTGAGACCACAACTCACATCCTCGGATCTGGCCCAGACCCCCCCTGATTTTGGATTCTGCTCCTATTGCCCTGTCTCGGGGACAGCCCGTGCTAAGGCAGCCCCAGGCCGTTCCCCTCAGTGAACCCCCGGAGGCTTATGAATTCTCTCAAGAGAGTCACACTGGAGAGGAACTTCGTAAGTGCAAGAGGAGGCACTTAGACTCCCCTGAGTCCATTACCACTGATACAGACTTGGATGAAGGAGAGGGTTCCCCCAGATCACCCCCCGAGGACGTCTTGTTTGGAGACATTATAGAGATCCTCCGCCAAAGAGGAGGTTGGTCAGCTCCCAAACCCTCTGTGGATGAGTCCGTATTCCTGGATGCCTTTGGTGCAGGCCCATCTACTTCCTGGGTCTCCCCACCAGCTGACCCTTTGGTGGACCTTATCACCACTAGTGCATGGAAGGATCCTGACACCGCAGAGCCTATCCCCAAAAAGCCAGACAAAATTCTTTCTCCACCATCGGACAGGCAGGCATGGTCCAAGGGAGCCCCGGTAGACGCTTTGGTGGTTGCAGCTGCCACAAAGAAGGAACTAGCACAGGAGAGTTCCTTGGTTCATCCACCGGACAAGGAGTCCAGGTCGATGGATCATTTTGGGAAGCGCATGTACTCGTCAGCGACATTTTCTATTTGTGCGCTGAATTACTTGGCACATGTCATTCAACTGCAACGAGACTTATATCGGAGCTAACTGAGTCGCCCCCGGAATCTCTGTCGCAGCAGGACAAGCAGTCCTTTACTGCCAAGATGACTTCACTGAAATCAGTGACTAATACCTCTGTGCGTCTCTTCTCCCATGCCAAGGAGGGTGCGGCTAGAGCTGCAGGTACAGGCGTTGCTTTGAAGTGACACGCCTGGGTCAGGCTGTGTTAATTGCGGACGCCTTTGAGGCGTCTTTCATCAATGCCCCATTCGATGGATCATCCCTCTTTGGGAAGACTGTACGTGACACACTAACCCAGAGTGAGAAGGATGGAAAGACTTTGTCGGCAGTCGGAATCTGCTTCTCTAACCCCCAGAGGTCCTATTCTAGGAACCAAAAGGATCAAAAGAAGATGTGGTTCCGGAAATCACAGTCCTTTCGTGACACTCAGGACTATTCGTCCCCCAGAAGCCGAGGGGGACAAGTCCGACGCCACCCCAGGGGCAGAGGGGGTCCCAGCAATTTCGGGTCTCTGGAACCTTTTTCCGACAGACCCGCTCAGCAACCCTGAGGGGTTGCCCGGCTGTTCTACTCTGGAGGCAGTCGGGGGAAGATTTTCCTTGCATCCAGCGGCATGGGAGTCCATTACTGCAGACCGCTGGGTGTTACACATATCCAGAGGATATTCTATCCCATTCATTTCACATCCCATATCTCCAGCTCGCCTTCCAGATGTCCCACTCTCGCTCACAGGGAGGCTGCAGCTTTAGAGGTTTGGAAGCTGTTACAAAAACGAGCCATCGAGCCGGTCCCCCCAGATCAATCCTGATCAGGCATCTACTCCAGGTTCTTTTTACTGCCAAAGACGACTGGGGACCTCAGGCCCATTCTGGACCTGTCTATCCTCAACCTGTCGGTAGAGAAACAAAAATTCCGGATGGTCACTCTACATTCCATTCTACCGTTTCTGAGCGAATGCGACTGGATGTGCTCGTTAGACCTCCAGGACGCTTACTGTCACTTCAAGGTCCACAGGAGCTCCAGGAGGTTTCTCCGCTTCCGGCTAGGGGCCAGTCACTTTCAATTCAGAGCCCTACCCTTTGGTCTCACCACAGCCCCCAGGGTGTTCACCAAGGTTATGGCGGTCGTAGAGGCTCACCTGAGACTTCAGGGCATTCAGGTATTCCCCTACCTAGATGACTGGCTCTTTGCTGTATCCATCAAGCGTCTCCTGTATTGTGCCCTACACTACTTCCTAGGTCTGGTCACAAGTTGGGCATCTCGATCAACCTCAGCAAGTCCCACCTGACTCTGGTTCAGATCATAGACTTCATCGGGGCTCGGTTGGATTCGATTCAGTCAAAGATTTTTCTCATTCCGGAAAGGATAGCAAATTTCAGACTCCATGTTTCCGTGATCTTGGATCACGCATTCGTCACAGCAGCCGATGTTCTCAGGGCCCTGAGTTCCATGGCAGCAGCAATCTCTATACTCCCTCTTGCACGTCTTCACATGAGGGTCCTTCAGTGGAATCTGGCAGTCCAATGGTCCTGGCTAGACCTTCCGATGAGTTTCCACATCCGTATCAATCAGGCATGAAGAACGGCACTCCTGTGGTGACTTCACTCTGTGGACATATTTGCGGGGCGCAGCTTTCTAGCACCTCAGGCTCAAGACACTGTGACCACGGACGCTTCCCAGCTCGGGTGGGGGGGCACTTCCGGAGAAGAATGGTCCAAGGCACGTGGTCTCATCCAGAGACCAAGCTACACATCAACGTTCTGGAAATAAGGGCAGTTTTGTTAGCATTGAGAGCCTTCCACCCGGTCCTACCTCCGGGGACGATAGCCATTCAATCAGACAGCATATCTGTAGTCTGGTATATAAACAAACAGGGAGGGACCCGATCCTACCCCCTTTGTCACAAGGCCATGAGAGTTTGGGAGTGGGCCATATCCACTAGCCGGTTTCTCGTAGCAATGCATATCCTAGGACGCTCCCAACATTCTGGCGGACAGTCTCAGCAGGGCTATCCTTCTTCCCTACAAGTGGTCCCTGAAACAATCAGTGGCGGAGAAGATCTTCCATGTTTGGGGTCAACGTTGCTGCGATCTCTTTGCATCTCCTTCCAACGCGAAGTGCAGCAAATTCTTCGCTCTGATCCCCCCTCCAGGGGATGCCCCTAGGGACACTCTAGTCCAGGCTTGGCCTCCCGGGCTACTGTGTGCTTATCCCCCGTTACCTCTGATTCCGAAGTTCCTCCAGAGAGCTTGCCGGCTGCAGTGCAAAGTCATTCTCATAGCTCCCTTCTGGCCGCGTCGTGTGGTTTCCCTTCCTATGGTCTCACCCGTTAGCCCCTCCATGGGCTCTAGATCCATGTCCTGATCTAATTTCTCACCCGTCGGGCTTGCCCCTGCCCAACCTGGACAGTCTCAAGCTGACTGCTTGGCTGCTCCAGTTCCCATGATCATTAGGACTCCCGGACTTTTGTCTCCTGTTAAGAATATTCTGGTAGCTTCTCTTAAGGCCTCCACTAGAAAACTGTACAATAGCAAGTGGAAACTTTTTTGCGTTTGGGCGCCTCAGCGCAATCAGAACCCGTTTACAGCCCCTGTTCCGGTCTTACTGGTTTTTTTGGCAGATCTTTTTTGGTCAGGCTCTAGTGCTTCCACCATCAAGGTTCAACTGGCTGCTATCTCTAATTTTCATGTGGGTGAAAATAAGGTTGCTCTGGCTTCGGCCAAACTCTGTAAAGCCTTCCTGAAGGGGGTACTTCTTTATTGCGACCTCCAGTTAAAGAAACAGTGCCCCCTTGGGATTTGACTTTAGTCCTTCAGGCCTTGACCTCTCCCCCTTTTTAGCCAGCCGGTTCAGTTCCGATGAAGTTCTTGTCATGGAAGACAGCATTCGTAGTCGCTATCACTTCGGCTAAGAGAGTTTCTGAGTTGCAGGCATTATCCTCCTTGCCCCCCATTTGGTTTTTCACAAGGATAGGGTTTTGTTGCGCATGCACCCTTCTTTTCTTCCCAAAGTGTCTTCAGCAGCCAATATTAATCAGTCCATAAATTTGCCAGTCTTCTTTCCAACTTTCCAGAATAGGGGTGAATGTAAGCTTCATTTGTTGGATGTTCATAGACAGCTTTGTTTTTACCTCCATAGGACTAAACCCTTCCGGAAGTCGGATCAATTGTTTTGTCTCTTTTCTAAACCATTTTTGGGCAAAGCAGTTTCGAAAGTGTCCTTAGCAAGGTGGATCACCCTGTGTATTGCGCAGGTCTATAAGGACAAAGGGTTACCACCTCCTGGTGTTTTGAAGGCTCATTCCACTAGAGCTATGGCCACTTCTGCAGCTTTCTGGTCGAGAGTTTCATTAGATGATATTTGTGCAGCAGCGACTTGGTCAAATTCGCACACATTCATCTCCCATTACAAACTGGATCTTTTATTTCTAGAGGGAGAGCATCCTTTGGCTCTGCGGTGCTCAGAAATATCCTTCCATAAGGGCCTCACAGGAATTCTAGTAGCTGGGGACTCTGTCCCATATGTGCAGAATGAATGAAGTCAACTACTTCAGATAAAGAAGTTACGTTCTTACCATAACATTCCATCTGAGTAGTAGACTTCATTCTTCTGCACTTTCCCTCCCTCCGTCCCCCTCACTCTTCAGGTTATCCTGTTTAGGATTTTTGGTTACGTCACTTTTTAGTGACAGCAAACTCGATCTGGGGCTAGATAGGAGGAAGTGAGGTAATATAGGTAGGGGAGGAGCTTGGAGCTCGGAGCTGATGCTTGAAAAGTTTTTGCCAGCTCAGATCCAAATCGGATCCGTATACCCATATGTGCAGAAGAATGAAGTCATCTGCTCAGATGGAACGTTATGGTAAGAACATAACCGCTTTATTTGTAAAGATTAGTAGTAAAGCTTGCTGTTTCATCTTTAAATATGTTATTGCCTATGTACAGGAAGTTACATGTCTTTATTTTGTTTTCCATAGATTTCATAGATAGTGCAAGGCTACTAAGTTCTATCACCATTCACTCCTTGTCAGTACCCTCCCTCATGCTTTACTTTCTCCTTGAGGGCCATACCTATCAAGTCTCAGGGGAAATTAATGGTAAGCCATGCAGTCATCTAGGTTATGATTAAAGGAAGATATTTAGTCATACTGCTAAACAAGCACAGGAGGTTTATTCCAGAGGCTTGGGAAATGCTGGGTTGTAAACACTTTCTAGAAGCAGTTCCAGTAAACATCTCATGAAAGCTAGTAACACATCTCTAATATATGTGGCAAGCATCTAAACATTACTGCGAGGATCACAGAAAAGAAAAACCCTCAGATAAATGGGGATTATGAAGGTACCCCTTGTTGAGATATTGGGTAAATGCTGTATCCCCTCAAGAAAGGGCTATTTGCTGTAGTAGTCAGTTGGTGACAAAAGGGGGAGGGGGCAGAGAAAGCTTTTATCCTCCATACCTGTACAGGAAAGCAGCGCTTATAGTGCTGCCAAGGAAAATGCACATGAAACCCCAATATCTAAGAAGTGTGGTGGAGTAGGAGATGCAGAAGAATGAGGCATAATCCTACATCAGAGGACAGGAAATGGAGAGTCTGAAGGATGAATGGTCAGGAATTAAGTGAATGGGGAGGAGTCGTGGTGAGTGAGGAGGCAGTTGGTAAATGGAACGAGGATAGGGAGAAGGGAGTGAACAAAAACCTCAGGGATGCCACCACTAGATAAAATTTATAGCTGGAGTGGTAATCTAGATCCCAGTGGTTTCCAGTGGAAGAGAACAGGAAAATGAGAATCATAGAAAAATCAAAGGGGCAGGAATAATAAATGAATACATGGCTATGCTGTTACAAAATGGCAGAAAACTGACAAGGACCTAAGCATAGGCACACACTAGGAGCCAAAAGGCAGGAAGAGAGGTTGTCTCCATTTTTCTGAGGAGGCAGAGAAAGTTGGATCCAAATGGGGAGAAGAAATATGAGGTTTGAAAGATGGGGTGGGTCATGGTAACTTCTTGAAATGTAGGCATTGTCTTGAATCCCATCATATAAGCAATAATTGTATAAATATTGGTAAAGGAAAGCACTTTGGCAAAGCTTTTACAGAAGACAAAGCTCTAAGTGGAGGGGCAAGCAGAAGTGGTGCTTTTTTGGAAGGAGTAATGTCATAGTGTTCATAAAAGGGTTATTAATGAATCAGAAGATGAAAGAGAAAAGTAGGGACTGTAGATGGCAAGTTTTCAGTAAGACGTAGAGGAGATGAAATGGGGAATAAGAAATGTATGTGCACCTAAAGAAAGAGGTGGAAAGGGTCTTAAGGATTTTTTATTTAGAATTGGATGACATGAGGAACCCCGGGTGGAATTTTAATGAGTGGTGAAAGAAAGGACAGAAAAATGGAGAGAAGGGAGCAAAGCAAATGTGGGTAGAAAAACTAAGTGAAAAACTGGAGAAAAGAGGTTAGGTGGACAACTGGAGGACAGCCCGCAAGTATGTAATGCAGTTTACTTTCTGCAGGAGAGGAGGAGGAGGTAAACAGACTAGACAGGATCCTTATGAATGGTAGTGTGCGTCATCAGTGACTAGTGAAGATTAGAGAAAGGGGTGAGCTATGCCAGCATTCCAGTATCAACAAAAGATGCAAGGGAAATGGAGAAAATAGAATGGAGATGAGCTGAAGAAAATGGAAATAAATGAAAATGGAGGAGAGGACAATGGCACCTAAGAGCAGGGGCATTTATTGTCCAGAAGGATAATAAATAAAATAGGCATCTGGGATTGAATTTTGCAAGGAGGCAGGGAAGTATAGACATACACAGCAGGGGAAGAAATGAGGAATCGGGAGAAGAAAATACAGAAAGTCCAGGCAGCACGGACTGGTGTTTGGGGCTGGGGGACGAAGAGTGAAACTGAACCAGGTGAAGTACGACCAGGAATTGAGTGATGAGGTGGTATAGGTATATATAAGCAGAGATGTAAAGGATGAAGGAGTCCTGGTGGAAGAGGAGGGAGAAAGCAGGGAAGTATTTGGCTTGCAACTGAAAGAGAAGCAAATAAATATATTAGGAAGCTTAAGAGAGAGTATAGGGATGTGATGGGAGATAGAGATGTGATACTAAAAGATTTAGATGTGACTACCTATGTGAATTGGGGGAGGGGTGAGTTATTTGTGAGTCTGGGTTGTAGAGAGGGAAAGAGGAGAAATAGATGAAGTTTTAGAGGAAGAAATTGGGAAACCAGTTCAGAAAATGAAGGGGGAGGAACAGCAGGGTTGAATGACTTCCAGTGTGAGCTCTACAAGTTAATAAAGGGGGGAGGGGTGCTAATCATCATGTTTAACAAATGCAGAGCAGAGGTGCACTCCCAGTTTCCATGAGAGAAGCTAAATAGCACTACTGTCAAGGCAGAAAAGGATCAAAGATCTTGAAGCCTGTAGACTGTTCACCCTATTTAACATAGATGCCAAGTTCAAGGCTTGAGTCGACTATTCTAAAATGTATTCATATAGGATTTTGATTGTTATTCCAGTCATTCACAGAAAGGGCTGAATGGCCAAGTAAAGGAAGGCATTTCAGGTCTTTGGTATCAAAAAGGCCTTCAACTCTGTATAGTGAGGCGCATTTTTAAAGTTACTGGCAAGGCGGGGAAGTTAGAGAACTTCATAGTTTGATTAAAGCTTATGTGCAAGAAATCAACTAAGATTTTAGTCCGTAGTAAATTGTCAAGGGAAGAGCCGATTTGAAGTGGGACAAAGCAGGGATGCCCTCTACCTCTTTTAGTCTGCTCATAGTAGTAAATGAGGTAATGGGTGGGGAGATCGGAGAGGAATTAGCTTGAATGGGGGGGGGGTCTGCTTTTTTGCAAACTGCAACTGCAAGCAGAAAATATAGATGAGGAATTGAGGACTGAGACACACTGAGAGCATCAATAAATGGAAAGGATGGAATGCAGTTGGGATGATGCAGTGCATCTCAGTATATGGAAGAGTGCAAGAGAAAGCTGGATTAGTTAACATTAGAAATAAATCAGGTGCCAAATACTTAGGGCTAGAGGTCATTGAGTAAGACTAGAAAGGTGGCCTACAAGAAGATAACTAGAACTAGGAGTGGGGAGACATGGCCAAGATGGCAAACAGTTAACAGCACAAGAATTTTCTCTGCTTCTCCTGTACATTTTTGAAAGGATTTCATTTTTAAATTCACAAAAAAAACTTCTAAAAAGATGAAATAAAGAATTGGAAACAGACTGTTTGGTGAAACGAAATCCTCTCCTTTTTAAAAAAATTCCTGTCAAAATTTCAGTTTGAAAATATCAAATGAAAACGAGTCACTTTAAGGCAACACTTCAAGAAGTCACTGTGAAGAAGGAGCTACTATCTATCATGAGTAGTATTCAGGAATTCTCATTAAAATTGGATAAACTAGACTGTAAGGTAGACACAAGGACTGTAGTATGCAGAAATAATAAATGAAGCTAAACAGCAAAACCTTCAGATGTCTGCCACGGAAGACTCGCTCACTGATTTAGATGGTAGACTGACTGAAGGAGAATGCAATACTGAATTCATTTTAAAACTAAAGTTCCTGGATAAGATGTATGATCTTGAAAACAGGGCAAGAAGGAGCAATATCAGGATATATGGAGTGTGTGGGATGCAAGAGGGAGAAAATATGGTAAACATTTTAACTACTTGGATTCCAAAAACTTTAAACCTCCCTGAAGCCCTGCCATATGGTATAGAGGCCACACAGATCCCTATTAGCAAATACAAACAAGTAAACTTCAAATCCAAGATCCATAATAGTGACATTTATTTCCAGTCAGGAAAAAGACTTGGTTCTAAAAGACTGCCTGGTCTGCATCATTCATCAAACTAAGTGATAATCTCATCAGATTTAACAGTGACTTTTTTCCTTTACTTGTTGTGATGCCCATGCACTGGCCCAGCAATCAAGGAGCCTCAATCCTCACCACTGACACCAGTGAGGGGTGTCCATATAGGGAAAGGATAATAAATACACACAGTAAAGTACAATTTCTCTTAAGAGCACACAGAGATTACAGTCAGTCTGGGGCTGGTTTCTCCCTTTTTTCCAGGACCCCAATAAGACTCCCCACTGGCACAGCTATAGGGTCCAGATCTCACCTAGTGGGCAAGCTAAAACCTCCAGCACCCTCTCTGTCCAACCAGTGCTTCATCTCCCTGCCCAAGTAGCTGACACGCACATATTTTGAGATAAGAGTTTATACAGCCACACAGACACTCCTGAGGAAGGCTGGCACATGTTCTCCAGCTTGTGCCCCTTTTACCCAGACTATACGGTAGTACCACTTGCCACCACCCACTAATATTTATCAGCTACTAAAAGGCCCTTATGAAAGGGTGACCAATTATACTGTGCAGTATTATCCAAATGGTAAGTGTGACTGAACAGCAAGACTATTGGAGTGGCTTTGTACAGTATCATTAAATCTATGCAGTGTACTCTAGAGCTTAAATTATCTCTACACTAAACAGCCACAATTGAAAGGTTTAAAAATATTTAATAAAAACACAAGGCAATACTACTTCCTACACAGTGCTAGTCAAGAGTTCAGAGATCACAGAGAAATACTTAAAATAATAGAGTAGAAAAGTTCTGGCATCAATATAGAAAAAAAACTGATATAATCTTCCCAGTTCCTAGCTATATCTAAGAGAAAACACTGTTCTAAAATAAACTTGCATATAGAACAGAGGCAGAGTGCTGGTGAGTTGGATGTTCTCAAGACAAATGCTGTCATTCTTTCTGTCCTTAAATTGTACCACTGATTCATTTCAGATTGCATCATTTCTTTTTCATTCCCAGGCTAACAGAAACTCAGAGGTTAGTAGCCCTTTTGGTCTTGCAGCTGGTCAGGAAGCCAGAGCAATAAAATAAATTATACATGTAAATTCTAGCCATTAACTCTGGCCTCAAAACAATAGGCAGAGTGCCTCCCTGTAGACATCTTGGCTCCGAGTTTTAGATCAAAGAATTTCACAATGCTTGACTTAACAGCTTTCTTCCAGCAGAGTGCACGGTTATATTTTTTTCAGTTCAATACCCAATACAGTCTTTTCACATTTAAGAGAACAAGCCTGTGGCTTACATTAATATTTATAAATGACAGAATTATCTACAAAATTCTATCTAGCCAGGCTGGCAGCCTTCACCTCTCTTCACCCCCCCCCCTGGGAGAACTCGAGCTAGTTTTTCAAGTGACCCTTGGGAAACGTTGCTTGAGAGGGTCAGGTCTATTTGAGTATACCTTACCCCATTCCATGTCTTGAGAGCCCATCTGCATTGGCATTGCTAATCCCACTGCGGTGCTGCACTGACATATATGCTTTCAACCCTAGGCTCTATCTTAGCAACTTGGCATTTTGCTGGCTGTTTCCGTTTAACAATGTTAGGGGATTATGATCTGTAACTACAGTGAATTTCCTTCCATACAGATAAGGCTGAAGTTTCTGCAGTGGCCACACTATGGCTAGACATTCCTTTTCTACAGCTGCATAGCATTCCTTCCTGAGTTGGAGCCTACGACCGAGATAAACCACTGGGTGCTCTTCTCCCTCTGAGGAAATCTGGCTAAGTACAGCCCCCAGCCCATGGTTCGAAGCATCCACCTGCACAGCAAATTCTTTGCTGTAGTCTGGAATGGCTAACACAGTGGGGGTCCTCCCAAAGCTTATTTAAGCTTCTGGAATGCCTGCTGACATGCGGAGGTCCACACTGCCTTATCTGGCCTGTTTTTCCTTGTCAGGTCTGTGAGGGGGAGTAGCTATGGTACTTGAACTGGGAATGAACTTTCTGTAGTACCCTGCTGTCCCTAATAATGCCCTCACCTCCTTTTTGGTAACAGGTGCAGGCCATGGCTGAATGGCTTCTACTTTGGCAGGTTCTGGCCTGATCTTACCACTCCCCACTCTGTCCTCAGCCATACCCACCTGACATTTGCTGGGCTTAATGGTCAACCCTACCCTCTTTAGTCTCCCTGACATGTTGAAGGTGCTCTTGCCAGGAATGGCTGTAGATGGCATTATCTAGGTAAGCAAGGGCAAACCCTCCTGCTCCTGCTAGGATATGATCTACCAGCTTCTGGAAAGTTGCTGGGGCATTTTTCATCCCAAAGGGCATTTTTGTGAACTTGTACAAGCCAAAAGGAGTCACAAAGGCTGACCTCTGTCTAGCACTGGGAGTTAAGGGCACCTGCCAGTAAACCTTGGTAAGATCAACAGTTGTAAGATACTTAGCCCCACTCAGCTGCTCTAGGGGCTCAGCTGTCCTAGGCATGAGGTAAGCATCTTGACTCTGTGTGACTTTTTTAATTTCCTGTAGTCCACACAGTACCTGGTGCTGCCATCCTTCTTTGGCACTAGCACCACTGGGGAGGTCCAGGGACTGTTGGACTCTTGAATTACCTCTAGTTCCAACATATCCTGTATCTCCCCCCTCAGAGTCTGTTTGACACTCTTGGGCACCCCATATCAGGCCTGCTTAATAGATCTTTGGGGTCCTATATCCACCTGGTGCTACACCCGGTGGGTGCACCCTGGTTTCCCAGTGAACATATCCACAAACTCCTGTAACACTGCTCTGATTTCTCAAACCTGGGTATGAGATAGCTGCTGGCCCATTGCTACCCCTTCTACTGAGATCATCAGTCACCAGATCTCCCTCAGTCTTCTCCTGCAATCCATTGCAAATGCTCAGCACAGGGGCCTTCCTTTCATGGTAAGGTTTCATGTGAACATGGTACAATTTGTGCCCCTGCCTATCCGTTCCACCATGTAGTTAACATCACTTACCTTATTACCACTTTGTAGGGTCCCTCCCAAGCTGCTTGTTGTCTGACAGGAATTAGAACCATTACCTGCTGCCCTACAGCATACTCTCTAGCTTGAGCATTCCAGTCTTACCAGACCTTTTTCTGCTGCTGGGCTTCTGCCAGGTTTTCCTGGGCTAAGCCCATGAGGTGCCTGAGCCTTGTCCTGAGGTTTAGGACATATGCCACAACAGACTCCTTATGACATTCACACTCACCTTCCCACTCATCTCGAGTTAAATCTAGAGGTCCCCTCACCCTATGCCCATACAGCAACTCAAAGGGTGAAAAACCTGTGGATTCGTAGGGAACATGTGTGTAAGCAAACAGATGGGGCAAATATTTGTCCCACTCCCTCTTAAACTGGTCTGCAAATGCCCATAGCATGGACTTGATTGTAGAGTTTAACCTCTCAACAAGACCGTTAGTCTGGGGATGGTAGGGGGTGGTCTTCAGGTGCTTCACACCACAGTACTTCCACAGACAAGCCAGCAGGTCTGACATGAAATTGGCACCTCTGTCAGTCAGTATTTCTTTTTGGAAACCTACCCTGCTGAAAATCCCTAACAAAGCATTTGCCACCTTTTTTGCCTCAATGGGGGGACAGAGCCACTGCCTCAGGGTATCCTGCAGCATGATCCAACTACCACTAAGATATACATTTTCCCTGTGGAACTTGGGGTACTCCGAGGCCCCACAGTATCCATAGCTACCCTCTGAAATGTCTCCTCAATCACAGGCAAAGGAATCAAAGGAGCTCTCACATTGTCTCCTGCCTTGCCTACCTTTTGGCACTGCTCACAGATCCTGCAATACCCGGTTACATCTCTGGAAATTCCAGGCCAATAGAAGTTCTGCATAATGCGTCTCTTTGTACGTTTTATGCCCATGTGACCTGCAAAGGGAGTATCATGGTCTATGGCTAGAAGTGCCAGATGGTAGGCTCTAGGTACTGCCAACTGCTGTATTCTCTCACCTTCTAACCCTCCCTCAGGGGTCCACTCTTTATACAGTAACCCTTTGTCCCAGTATACAGATTCCCCCTTCCCTTGAGAATCAGGTGTCTCACTAGCTACCCGCTTCAGGCCTTGCAGTGTAGGGTCTAAGAGCTGAGCCGGTCTCAACTCTCTCTCTCTATCCCTTCCCAGCTCCCCTTTCACAGGAATTGTGGTTATCCTCTGACAGTGGTGCCTCACTGTCAGCCTGGGTACTACTACTCATCTCTACCTTTGCAGTCATTCTGTCCAAGGGAACGTCAGTACCCACAAGCAGCTGTGGATTACCTTCAGTCTCACTGCTACAGCATAGCTTCCTCCCTAACGTAACCTCCTCATCAGTCCTGGCTGCAAGTTTGCGGTCTGTCTGGGTCTTCCCCAGGCTACCAGACTCACATGCTTGTCTCGAAGCCTGACTGCATGTAACTGCATTAACATGTAGTACTGCCTCTTCAAAATCCTTCCCTATCAGGACATCTGCAGGATAGTAGTTCAGTACCCCTGTTTTCTCAAGACAACCTACTATTGGCATTTTGTCTTCCCCATTTACTGGCTCTCACCTTTTGTTCCCCACCCTGCTTCCATGGACATCTCTATGCCACATGGCCCCACTGGTTGCATTCAAAACATTTAACCCTAGGTCCTGGACGTGTACCTGGGCTAGTGTATTCCCCTGCTACTGGCAGATTCTGTTGGGCAAGTCTTTGCTGCCCACCATGGGTTCCTTTAGACCCATGAGCAGTACTGGGGGTCCCTTTCCTGTGCAGGGATGCCCTGCTTGCTAGGTATAGGTCTCCCTTCTTCCCCAGCTCCTCTGAAGAAGAACATTGTCTATCAGCTAACCAGATCCTCATGTCCTCAGGCAAAGTGCTAATGGCTTCTTCCCTCACCAAAAGGTCTGCCAGCCCTTCAGAAGTGGTGACTTGACATCCACTCACCCAACTATGAAAATAAGTGCTCAGTTCAGCAACATATTCACACACACTTTCATCTGCCTTGCTTCTTTGCTCACAAAACTTTTTCCTATACGTTTCAGGTGTTAGCTTAAAAAATTCTAACAAGCAGTTCTTAACAGTAGTATAATCAAAACATTCATGATCAGAAATTTTAGACAACACAGTTACAGCTTTACCATGGAGCAAGGGAGTCAGGAACCGTACCCAGAGCCTTTGGTCAACATCGTACTGTTTACATATCTCAAACATATGAATGAAACTGTCAGAATTATCCCCCTCTGTAAACTGTTTAAGAAATTTACTGACCTTTTGTGCTTCTGGGGTCCAGTTACTCCCTTCCCCATTATCTCCATGACTCTGACAAAGAGTCCGCATCTCCTTTTCATGCTACTTCTGTTCTGCCTTTCCTTTTCCTCAGCTTCCAGGCGTAGCAGTTTCTCATTCTCCGCAGCCTGCAAACATTGCAGTTTCTCATTGTCCTCACACTGTAGAGGCCTCAGTCTCTCAGCGGCTTCTATTTCCAAACGCCTGGCCTCCAACTCAAGTCTCTCTAGCTCCAGATGGATTTTCAAGTCCTCTGCAGAAGAGTTGAGCTGTCCATTCTCTGAGTGTAGTACATCTCCTCTGCCAGTCTGATTCTTTCTGGTTGCTATTTTCTGATGCAGCTGTGTCCAAAGATGCAATCGTGTCTGCCTTAGTCAGGTTTCCATGCACTAGTCTCCTAGCCTGGCTCGTCTCAGCCAACTGGCTCCTTGTCAGCTTTCCGTACTCTTCTGCTGACATGCTTGCCTGCTTGCTCTCCCTGACTGACTAACCTAACAAAATAAATAAAACAATTGTGATATGAACTCTTGAGTATTCACTGCGTGGCTGATTTAGAGTACAAAAACACCTTTAGTGAACACTGTACAAAAGCTACAGGAATTCACACTACCCACACCACTCCAAGCCAATTAGTATTTGCCAACCAATTAATATGTGGTATGGATATCCCACCACTGCCAAACAATTAATATGTGATGCCCGTGCATTGGCCCAGCAATCAAGGAGCCCCAATCCTCACCATTAACACAGTGAGGGGGTGTCCATATAGGGAAAAGTATAATAAATACACACACAGTAAAGTACAATTTCCCTTAAGAGCACACAGCGATCACAGTCAGTCTGCGGCTGATTTCTCCCTTTCTGTCCCGGTCCCTGATAAGACTCCCCACTGGCACAGCTATAGGGTCCAGATCTCAGCCTAATGGGCAAGCTAAAA
Source organism: Protopterus annectens (assembly GCF_019279795.1). Taxonomy (NCBI): domain Eukaryota; kingdom Metazoa; phylum Chordata; order Ceratodontiformes; family Protopteridae; genus Protopterus; species Protopterus annectens. The sequence continues at coordinate 482,753,312 of NC_056748.1, forward strand.
CCTCTAGCACCCTCGCTGTCCAACCAGTGCTTCGTGTCCCTGCCCAAGTAGCTGAGACACACACACACACACACACACACACACACACACACACACACACACACACACACACACACACACACACACACACACACACACACACACACACACACTCTTTTTGAGATAAGAGTTATATACAACCACACAGACACTTGTAGGGAAGGCTAGCACAGGTTCTCCAGCTGTGCCCCTTTTACCCAGACTATACGATAGTACCACTTGCCACCACCCAGTAATATTTATCATTTACTAAAAGGCACTTATGAAATGGTGTCCAATTATACTGTGCAATATTATTATCCAAATGGTAATTGTGACTGAACAGCAAGGCTATTGGGGTGGCCTTGTACTGTATCACTAAATATATGCAATGTACTCTACAGCTTAAATTATCTCTACACAAAACAGCCACAGTTGAAAAGTTTAAAAAGTTTTAATAAAAAAAACACAAGACAGTACTTCTTACTACATAGTGCTAATCAAGACTTCAGAGATCACAGAGAAATACTTAAAATAATACAGTAAAAAAATTCTGGCATCAATACAGAAAACAAAAACTAATATAATCTTCTTAGCTGTATCTAAGAGAAAACACAGTTCTAAAATAAACTTGCATATAGAACGGAGGCAGAGTGCTGGTGAGTTGGATGTTCTCAAGACTAATGCTAAAATGCTCTCATTCTTTCTGTCCTTAAATCGATAACACAGTACCACTGATTCATTTCAGATTGCATAATTTCTTTCTGGTTCCCAGGCTAACAGAAACTCAGAGGTTAATAGCCCTTTTGATCTTGCAGCTGGTCAGGAAGCCAGAGGAATAAAGGAAATTATACATGTAAATTCTAGCCAGTAACTGGCCTCACAACAATAGTCAGAATGCCTCCCTCTAGACATTTTGGCTCTGAGTTTTAGATCAGAGAATTTCACAATGCTTTACTTATCAGCTTTCTTACAGTAGAGTGTATTTGTTGCATTTTTTTTCAGTTCAACATCCAATACAGTTTTTTCACATTTAAGAGAACATTACATTAATGTTTACAAATGACAGAATTCTCTACAAAATTCTATCTAGCTAGGCTGGCAGCCTTCACCTGTCTTCACACTTGTCTCAAAAAGGAAAAGCATGCATTCCCTTGCTGAAAAGTCTAAAGAAATCTGGAATAAAAATACATCTAGTTTACCTAGCAAAATTGAAATTTTTTTGCCCGGAGGTAGAAAAACATTTGAAACCCTGGAACGATACTTTTTCTTTTGTACAGCAAAACAACTTAATTCCACTAAAGAAATGGAGTGGACCTCATCTCTGACAATGCAAGCTACAAGAAATGAATGGTCAGTAAAAGACAAAAATAGAACACTCTGGGCCAAATGAAAATACTACATGTTCTTGTACAATGCATGATTTTATAATTAGTTTTTGAAGCATTTCTGAATGGATTTCCTCAAAAGGTAAATCTTTTTGTATTAAAATATAGTTTCAGTAAGCAGTAATAGGGTTCATAGGTTCATACTAGGCTAATTGCCCTTGCAAGCTATTTTAAGCTTAGCTAGTTATCCCCCTGTGAGATTCAAACCTTGTACCTTGTGTTTGTAAGGCAAACACCTTAACCATTAGGTCACCCTCCCATGTAATGCTTATTGAAATATATCTGATTCTCCACTAGATGTGGAAGAGTATAACTAATAGTTATATCAATAGTAATCTAAAGTATATAATCTCAGTTTAAAACAACTGATTAAAGTTTATAATTCACTTTATATGTCAATAAGAAAAAGTACAAGTAATGATAATTAGTATGTGCTTGTTACAGAGTGAACATTTTTTATTTAAAACAGCGTACTGAAAGAAAGAAAATGTGCAGATATTTTCTGTCATGGTTATCTGTTAAATTTAAACATTTAAATGATCAACAGCAGTCTTACTAAATGTTGAGGAAATGCTTAAATAACATGTACTTAATGAATTTTACTTTAAATGGGGCTTATTTTGAATGGAACATTAAAACGGACTATTGGAAGGTTTTGAAGACTTCTGTACATTAATAGTCGAGTTTAGAAATGATTTTATAAGTTAAAGCATGCTGTATAATTTTGTGCTCAATATTGCTACTACAGTGAAACACAAGAAGCTTCTCTTCTAAGCAAACTTATGATAGGAACTGCAAGACTGGGGGGAGAAACATGATACACAAAGGAAAAGATCTCTGAAGGTGGGTTACTCAAAAGAAACCTTTATAAACCATGTAATACTGCTGTCTAAAGGGATTATGTGAAAGTTTCATTAATAAGGTCAGCATACGTTTTAAGTTACAGAAAGTTTTATTTATTTTTGAATATATAGAGCTCCCCCACTCTCATTTTAAACAGCAACTTTACTGAGTTTTAAAACAGCTGTAAAAAATAAACTGTCTTCTTTTTCATAAAATATTAAAGTATAAGCAGTTAGGACATTGTTTGAATGAAAATAACATGCATTTAAAAGGCTTTATTTAAAAAAAAATATTCCAGCTTTGTAAAAGACGTGTCAGAAGATTATCCTAAGTTATGTCATAATAACTACTAGACATGGGTGTGTATGTTTATGCTTGCTTGCACACATTTGATTGTAACTGTATGGAGAAGGTGAGATTTAGATACATTTATGTATGTGGACACGTAGCTCTGTGGAGAGAAATGTACAGTTCTGTATGATGGTGTGGAGCTGAAGGGAGAGTGCACGCACAAACCTGAAATCACATGGTAGTATAGCATGCATAAAAATAACATTTAACCCACTAAAAACATGAATATGCAATATGGCTGCCTATAATTGATTAAATTCAAGCACAGGTAATTAAATTCACTTGATCTCACCAAGAATTTAATTCTGGTATAGCCCAGCTAACATTGTCCGTAATAAAGATAGCCCTTATTTCTGACACTTTATATTGGTATGCTTGATCACATTGACATGCAGAGCAAGCTTTTATGCACTATATACAGGATTGCTTAAGTAAAAGCTTATCACACATACCCTAAATAACAGTTCAGCAATAAATTATAATAGTCAATGTAGTATACTATGAATATAGTTATTAGTTATTTTGTAGACAGGATTTTTAAAAGTCCTAGAATTGGGGCAATTGTGTTGCAAGAAAGTAATGAACAACACATTAGTAAGTAAGTAATATGAACACAAAAAGAAATGACAACTGTTAAGTAAAGTGGCTTCCTATGTCAAATGTGATTTTATACAATTAAGCTAATTGTTTAATTCTCTGTTAGAAGCACAACTTGCACAGTTATTGTATTCTATTTTATTCATGTTATTTTATGTATACTTAAACAGTAGTAAAGATTTGTGATTAGGTAGAGCTATGAGGTTGTTAGCATAGTTTGTATGAAATTTTCATCAAACCAGGATTTTTTTATTCCATGTTAGAGGATAAAAATGTTTTTAACTTAGATTTTTAATACTAGTTTTAGAATGTTTGTCCATAACACGTTGTACATGTGTTAGATTTTTATTCATTGTACTAAACCATTGTTCATTAGTTTTTAAACCATTTGTTCTCAAAGAATCCAAGATATAAATGTCTTTCATTAAATGTTAATGGGTTGAATAACCCTTTAAAAAGGAACTGTTTATGTATTTAACATTACATAAAGCAGATATTGTCCTCTTGCAAGAAACACACCTTTAGAAGATTCAGGCAGCTTGCAAATAAAGGTGTATTAAATTCTACTAAGTTGTCATTTTAGTTCGAAAAGAAGAGGTGTTCTTATCCTTTGGAAGAAAACACTAGGTTTACCTAAAACAGTGGACACTTACTGTGATAAGAATGGTATGTTGGGATTGGTGGCAGTAGTAATAGATAAAAGGCATTACACACTCATATGTACTTATTGGAATCCTGGAATAGGATCCAAAACAGCCAGGACATATCTAGACATTATGTTCAAAAGGAAATATGGTGTTAGCCGGAGACTTTAGTGGTGGTGTTACTTGATAAAATACAATTAATGAGGAAAGAGTCAGACTATCTTCTACAGCAAAACATTTAAATCACTATACAGGTTTAATGAATAGTTTAGACTTAAAACTACAAAACTCTCTAAAGTATACACATTATTCCTTCAGATATGGAACACAAACCAGTATTGATAAAACATTTGTATCATATGAGCTTTGAAGATGTATTGATAGTCATGTGTGCCCTTTGACCATAAAGACATTACATTCACTCTAACCTTTAGTTCAAATATATTAATTCATTGTTAAAGGTTACCTGTATAAATAATTAAAATAATGGGTTTTTGAAAGAATTTAATCAGTTCATGGAATTTAATAACAATGGAGATGTTTATTTGGTAAAGTAAAACACTGGTACGTATGTAAAAGGAAAGAACGGAACCAAGGACTTGATTGCTCTGCAATCTGATATAAATAAAGTTAAACTTAAAAGCCCAATGACAGTTGCAAATATGTGGTTAAAAAAGCTGAATCTGGAATATCAGGAAATACTTCAACACAAGATTTCACTTAATCTGGAAAAAATTAAACTGCAGTCTTGTTCAGTAAACCCAAATAATCTACATAGAATAGCCATTGGATCAAAAATATGAACAAAGTAAATCACATTAAAGAGAGTGTGTATAAAGAGGAGAAAAACATCCAAAAAATGAATGTAAATGACATATTACAATGTTTTAGCAAATTTTATGAACATTTTAATAAAACTGAGACAGTTAGATAATAATGAACTAAATTATAGTTTTTGAAGGTAAATGTACATCATAAATTAACTAATAAAAAGAACAGCAAAATTGAGAAGTCTTTTTCTTTTAAGGAATTGAAAGACCACATTAAAAGTCTCAAAACCAACAAGGCTCCAGGATTAGTTGGTATCATCCCAGAATTGAATAAACTGCTACCTGACAATATTTTAAAAACATTATTGAAAGTCTTTGAAGAACTTAGAAGCTCTTCTAATATTTCTCCCTCTTGAAGATACTCCATAATTACACTTATTTTAAAATAAGATAAAGATCCTGTATCATGTGCTTCTTATTGCCCTATTTCACTTTTGAATGTAGACTACAAAATTTGCAGGTCTGTATTAGCAAAAGGCTAAGCCATATACTCCCGGCTTGCTTTATAATAAACAGAAGAGTGTGGAAGACACTTAATGTGATAAGAATTTTTTCATTAATTGATATAGCAAATAAAAATAATAGGAAATAAAAGAAATTATAAATATGTCTAGATATTGATAAAGCTTGCGATTCAGTGTACTGGCCTTATTTGTTTAAAATATTTAATGAGTCTAACTTTTTCTCTAGTTTTACAGCACTAATGAAAACAATTTGTAGCAATTCAGTGTCTTTTGTCAAGATAGGTTCCTTTCTATCTAGACCCTTGTATGTAGCAAAAGGTATGAAACAAGAATGCCATCTTTCCCCTTTATTCGGTTCATAGGTAAGTACTAGGCTATCTGCCCAAGGGCATCTGTAAGCCCAGCCAGATTGTGTTGGCTTTCACCGCCCCCTTAGATTAAGTTCCCTGTGCCTCTGCCCAGCAGAGCCATTAGTTCCCTGTGCCTCTGTCCAGCAGAGCCACTGCAGTGATCCCCGGGGTAAATTTTCTGTTTCCCATCCACTCATCAAGGTTTCCTCTTGAAGAGTGTTAGTGAGGGGCTCTGCCTAATGTAGATTGGAATCCTGTTCCAAAGTATGGGGAGTCTCTGGGACAGGAATCTATCCCTTCTTCTGTTTATCATTGTGGTGAGGTTTAGATCCCTAGAGTGTGTGACTCTTGGGGATTTGGGTTTTTTTAGGTGGAGCATGTCCATCAGTTGTGAGTTGTATATAGCCTTGTATATCAGGCAGAGATCACCTCTGAGTAAGTGGTATGCAACCGAGTACAGCTGGAGTTTCTTCAGTCGGGCTGCATAGGGCATCTGTTTGAGGCCAGTAATCCTCTTGGTGAGGTACTTCTGTGGTCTTTCCAGCTGTTGCAAGTGTCTTGTAAGGTACATCCCAAATGGGGCATTGTACTCTATGATGGGTCTGATGAGTAGAGGGGCACAATAACCTCTTTTGTTCTCAATGTGAACCCTTTTGTGATTAGGTGGGTCACATAGAAGGATTTTCTAACCACCTGGCAATGTGATTATCAAAGGAGAGATTACTATCTACTCTGGTCCCCAGATCCCTTATTACATTTTCTGTATTTAGGGGACTACCATGTATGTGGTAGTTCGTGGGTACTTTGTTTTTTCCAAAGGGGATGACTATGCACTTTTTGGCATTTAGCTTGAGGCCATGCTTTTGACACCAGGTATTCGTCTCAGTGAGACCCTTCTGGAGGATGTCAGCATCAGCTGGAGAGTCAGTTATGGCCCCCAGTTTGCAGTCGTCTGTGAACTTGGTCAGCCATAGTCCTCCTGTGCTTGCCTGTACCTCCGAGAAGTATATACCGAACAAGAGGGGTCCCAGGACTGAGCCCTGGGGGACGCCACTTGTAGCTGGTTTGGAGTCGGACCTAGAGCCTGCAACTCTCACCGTGTGGGTTCTATCTGTGAGCTAATTGGCAACCCATCTCATGACGTAGGGGTTTATGTTCAGGCTGGTGAGCTTGTCTATAATACTAGAATGGGGAATGGTGTCAAAAGCCTTTGCGAGGTCTAGGTAGGCTGTGTGGACCTCCTTTCCCTTGTCTAAAGCCATGATAACTGTCTCAAAGAAGTCCACCAGGTTTAAGAGGCATGATCTGCCCTTAACAAAGCTAAACTGAGTAGGGTCCAATGTTTGGAGGGTCCCAATGTCTCTGTTAATGAGTTCCATGATGCGTGCCATAGCTTAGCAGACCAGGCTAATCAGGCTTATAGGGCGATAGTTCCCGGGGTCTGTTGTGGCTCCACCTTTGTGGAGCAGGATAACTGTTGCTGTGCGTCACTCTGTGGGTACGTAGCCTGTAGAGAGGATGAGTTTGAACAGTTTGTTTAGGTGAGGGGTTAGTTCATTTTGGAGTTTGTGTAAGACACAGCCTGGGACACTGTCAGGTCCCATTGAAGCTGTGTTTTTGGCTTTGGATAGGGCTGTTTTAACCTGTGTGTCAGTGATTGCCAGGGCTGTATATTCTTCTGGTATGGTTATGGGCCCATTAGGGGGTGAGAAGGGGTGACGTTTACACTAAACCTGTCTGCAAAAATGTTGGCAGTATCAGTTCAGTGTATTTTGTGCCATTCTGCACTAACTCGGAGCAGATCTGAGAGTTTCCACTTAGGTTATTAATATAGCTAAAAACGCTTTGTGGTTGTCTTTGGAGTCCTTGGCAATTTTTCTTTTGGAGCTAGCCTTGGATGAATTTATGAGGGATCATAGTTTCTTGCTGATACTGATCAGGGATGTCTTTCCTTCTTGGGATTTTACTCTTTTCTGTACCAGTTTTCTCCTTCTATTGTACAGTTTGTTTATGGCAGGGGTCCACCAGTCTGGTTTCCTTTTCTTGGAGGAGTGAGTCTTGGTTTTGCTTGTTATAGCACAATCCATGCATTCTTGCAGGTGTTCATAGAGTGCCTTTGTGAGGGATTCAGCAGCTTGAACAGCGTTGTCCTTTAGCATGGGGGCTGTGAACCTTTCCACCTCGGTAACATGAAGTTTGCTTTTGAAAAGTTTTTCATGGTGGTTTCTTTGATTGGGGGTGGGGGCGGAATATCCAGAGTGATTAGTCTATGGTCTGATCTAACCAGTGAGTGGTTGACCTTCGGTGTAGAACACTGGTCACCCATGTTGGTGATGACCAGGTCCAGTATTTTGTCACCTCTGGTGGGGATGTTGACTAGTTGATCCAGGGCGTTCGAGTTTATAAACTGTAGGAAGCGTTGAGCAAGGGAGTTAGTACTTGAACAGTTCTCCCAGTTAATGTTTGGGTAATTGAAATCACCCAATATTAGGGTGTTTGGTAGGACCTTCATATTTTCCAGTGTCTCCAGAAACGCGGAATGGGGGTCCTGGGTCATGGTGGGTGATCTGTAGCAAGCTACAATTTGAATTGCAGTTTTGCCCGTTGTTAGTTTCACGTGGATGATCTTTGAGGCATTGTGCTGCGTCACTAACCTGGAGGTGTGGGTATCCTTGATGAATGTGGATACACCCCTGCCTTTTGTGTTTCAGTCTGGGTTCTGTGGCCGAAAAATATGGTATGAGTTATAGCCTGGTAGTGCTGGGGTGCTCTCTGGAGCGTTAAACCAGGTTTCTGTTACTGCACAGCTAGCAATGTTCTCCATACTGAGGAGTGCCTCGAGTGCATGCATTTTGAGGTTTAGACTTCTGGCATTGAGTAGCATTACCCTTAGTTTTTGGTTACTTGTGCTATTTATGGTGGTGTGTTTGTCTTTTGAACCTTGCCTAAAAAAGGCACTAAGGGGGCGGCAAAAGCCTTGGCCAGTATTCAAAAGCCTAAGGGTGACAGGTGCAAGCCATCTATTGCGAAACAACGTGGCTTGTCGAGCATGTCATCCCAGGAGGACAGATACTGGATCCCCTTTGAATGACACCAGAAACTTAGCCAGTTGTTGAAATTGATCATTTTTTCTTTATACTGTGGCATCATTCTTGGTGAAGGCAGGATGCTACTCAGGATCAGAGTCATACCGGCTTGGGCTGCATAATCAGAGAACTCTTCCATGTCTTTTTTCATGTAGTTCAGGGAGGTACATCTCAAGTCATTTACACCAACATGGACAATGACAGAGTCTTATTTGTACTTGTTCTGGAGCGACCTGAATGCTTGTGTTATGTGGTGGATCCTGGCGCCAGTCAGGCAGCTAACTGTTAACCTTCTCCTTCTCCTGCCTAGTTAGTAGGACATCAGTGTGCCTGACGATAGTCATCTATTACTAGTGTGTTGGGTATGTTATTTTGCCTTAAGGGCTGTGATTGCATGGCACACTGATTATGTGATGTATGTGTTTCATGGTTTGTGATGGGGTGTGGAGGTTACTTTGGGTGTCTGCTTTGGAGGTCTCTGTTGCTTTTGCAGGTTTTTATTTAGAGCCTCCAAGTATGTTTTCATGTATTTATGTGTGTTATTTGCCGGTGTTTGTTTAGTAGGTCTGTGTGAGACTGGTGGTGTGTTGCAAATATTATCCTTCTCCTCTTGACTGTCAGTTCCAGTCTTGGGTTGAGAGAGCTTTCCCTCCAGTTTGGCTGTATAATTGCATCTCTCGCATATTTTAGTGTTTGGTGGTAGGAGGAGAGGGTTGTCTGTGTACATGTGGCAGTTGTAACATTGCCTCAAAATGCCCAAATTCACCAGTTGTTCTGGAGTGTACACCTGAAACTGCCCTTTGGACATGCCTGAATAGGTAAAGTGAGCTGTTTCACTGATTGGCTGGTATGGATGAATAGAGAGCCTTGTCCTTCTGGACAGTATAGGGGGGTATAGTGCTAGGGTTAATTAGTGCTTGCTATGAGTTTTGAGCAAGTGCTGGGCTGTGAAATGAATGGTTTGAGTGCTTAAGTTGAAAGTTTGTCTAGTTCCAAGGGAAAAGTTGAAGAGTAGACTTTGTGGAGTCCGGAATAGTTTAACCCTAGCTGCCCGGCGCGAGAGAGAAATTAGCCCAAAATGGCCAATAAACTACTAACTTCTGGGCTGAAACCACTCCTCCAGGGACAGATAGGCTGCTCAAAGCTCCCCACTCTCACAGGTGAACAGAGAAACTTTCTTCTGTCCAAGTAAGGTATGGGCAAACACAGAGATTTGTAACAGCCCTGAATTCAGCAATAACCTGAAAAATGAACTAAAGGAGTTCAGAAAGGCGGGAAACAAGTATTTTTTTTTCCAGAAAATAAAGCAGATACAATAAAAAAAAAAACACTTTAAATGCACAGAAATGGCTGTCACACTTTAGTGTGTAGCCTACAACAGTTAAACATATTATTTAAACACAAAAATGACTTAGTTTAAGTGCAGGCAGCAAATAAGTACAATATGTAACAGAAATGAGCTTTTTAAATTACAGAAACGCTAAACAAATTGGCGTTTTAGGCGGAATTAGTTAGACATCAAGAAAATGCAGAAAAAATTATACTTAATCACTCCAAATGCTCTCTTTTGTCTCTCTGCTGCTGTAGAACTCTGCAGGACTCCTGGCAGGCACTTGCTGAATTGAATACAAGCACAAAAGAAGCGCAAATGCATTTTTTATAGCAGGGAAATGAAATAGAAATTAGCCCAAAATGGTCAATAAACTACTAACTTCTGGGCTACAGCAAACAAGGCAATAAAGCAAATTAAGGTAATAAAGTGGGAAGAAACACAATTACAGTAAAAGCAGATGAATAAAGTGCAATGTTTTTAATAATTAAAAACGAGCAAACTGATTTAAACAAATTACCCAATTAACCAGTAAAAAAACTCAAAACTGAGCCCTGTTCCAACAGTCTTCAATCAGACAAGTTCTAACCGCACACTCCTGCCACTAGGGTGCAGGGGAACCTTCTCCAAAAAGATGGCCTGGATTAGTGCTCAAGTTATACAAACAAAGCCAAATTCAGCAGGCCTGAATCTAGTCTATGCTACAGCAGACAAGGTGCACCAATATCAGAAAAACAGTTCAAATAAGCAGGCACAGTAAGCCTTTGGCCAGAAATTCCCAGCTCAGAAGGGCAGAAACTAGCCTCTCCTGCCACAAGAGTGCAGACCACAAATCATCTTAATGTAAAATAACTGGCCTGGAGCCCACGTGCTTAATCCAGAACTAATACACTTTTAGAATAACAGACACTGAGCTTTCAATCAGCAATTCCGAACTTAGAAGGATACCACAACAGTGCAGACCACAAACCTTCTTAATGTAAAACAACTGGTCTGAAGCCCAAGTGCTTTAACCGAAAGACTTAGTATGTTCTTCTTTCGGCTTTTCGGGTCGCCACAGCGGAACTCCGGTCCGCTAATGATTGGTAGTAGATTTTTACGGTGCCGAGGTGCCAGCTGAATGCCTAACGTTCAACGAAGGCACGCCGATTTATGCATGTCTTTCGAATGCCACTCTACCGTGGGGAGGACATGCAGACTCCACACACAAGGTGCTCCAGCCGAGAATCGAACAGGAGAACCTCTTGCTGTGAGATGACAACTCTATTGCTGCACCACTGCAGCTAACCAAAAGACTTAGAATAACAGTTAAAATTTAATCAGGCTACTACCAAGCAGTAATAAATGCAGCAGAATACACACAATTGAGTACTTTTAAGAAGAGACAAAAGCAAAATACGGTAATAAAGTAGGAAGAAACACAAACACAGTAAAAGCAGGTAAAGTGCAAATTTATATATATATATATATATATATATATATATATATATATATATATATATATATAGAAAACAAGCAAACTGATTTAAACAAATTACCCAATTAACCAGTAAAAAACCTCAGAACTGAGCCCTGTTTCGGCAGACTTCAGTCAGACAAGTTCAGGGCCTAAGTGGGTATGCCTACTCAGGTGTTCTCTCTGTATTAGGCAGGATGAGCTAAGGAGACTAGAATAGGATAGAGCTGGGATAGGGCTGAACAGATGGGAATGGTAGGAGTGTCTGAAATCAAAATATGATATCACTGTACTCGGTTGAGTGAGCAAATGAGATGGGCCCAGGAGGAGTGTTCAAACACAAATTTACAGGAGGGGCGGTCAGTTCCAAAGCCACCAAGATTAATACCACAACAAGAACAGTGAGGGTGGGTGGGGAAAACTAACTGCAGACACAGAGAGCTCACAATTTTCAGTGAACAAATAAATAAGCAGATAAATGCAGTACTGTTTTAACACAATATTCAGTGAAACAATAAATCAGAAAAAATGAAATGCAGTACTACCTTATAACACTGCAAGTTTGTACTTATCTCAGCTTGTAATAAAGTTGATGCAGCTCAAGTATGCAACTATTCAGCAGAAATAATTTCAGAGATAAGGGACTAAGACTTTAAGGCACAGAGAAACCCTCTAGGCTAAGACTTCTACACTGAATATCAATGCAGTGAGAAGAATAAGCCCACTAACTGCAGACACAGAGAGAGCTCACAATTTTCAGTGAACAAATAAATAAGCAGATAAATGCAGTACTATTTTTACACAATATTCAATGAAACGAAACAGAAAAAATGAAATGCAGTACTATCTTATAACACTGCAAGTTTGTACTTATCTCAGCTTGTAATAAAGTTGATCCAGCTCAAATATGCAACTATTCAGCAGAAATAATTTCAGATATGTTATTTGCTGTAACTGTAGATCCACTAGCTAACGAAGATTTAACGTAAATATTAAAGGCTTCAAAATAAATGAAGACTTTTCATCAAAAGTCCAGCTTTTCGTTGATGACTTACTGTTGACATGTAGTGGCATAGAGCGCTTCTTAGATCATATACTCAAAGCCTTGGATTGCTTTGAAAAGGTTTCAGGTTTGAAATTTAATCATAATAAAACAAACTAAAACATTGCTTATAAATAAAAAAAAAATAAATAAACCCTTTTTTTAAATCACAAAAATTTTAATTGGGAAAATTCTCTAAATATTTAGTATCACTATTGAATCTAAGAAGAAAGACTCCATATTTATAGTCTATATAAACTTAACGGATGAAGTCATAAAGTTAACAGACAATTGGAATAAGCTATTCTTTACGATGGAAGATGGACTCACCCCGATTAAAATAATTTTACCCAAAATTTTATACCATAGTCCTTCATTAATCCCCCCCAAAAAAATTATAATTAAAAGACAAATAAATGTTAACTTACTTACATTCTTATGATACCCTAAAAAAACAAATGTCTTTAGACTGGCTTGTCAAAAGCTGGGAGAAAGGTGGCATTGGGTTTCCAAACATTGAACTATATACTAATGCTGTAATTATTAAATAATATTATTTTGGTTAGATTCTTCATATGTCTCTTGTTGGATATCTATCCTTACATGAGAAAATACTAATAGACAACAAACTTATCATAGATTCTCATGTAATACTGGGTACCAATATAGTCTACTAGGTTCTAAAAGATTTTTTTTCAGAATGAATGACACAAGTTTACTTTTATGCCTATTAACCAAATCCTTTCAATCTTTAAAAGGTTTATTAATTCAAATTACTTAGTCAAGGAATTGTTCATCCTATTCCCCATTGCTTACACTAATGGATGCTTTGTGTCTTTTAATGCAAACACAATGACAGCTCTCAAGAATAATAACCTAATACTTTGGCATCAATGTCTTAATGTAAACAAAATACATATTGTTGAATATTTAATAGGAAGATATAGCATAGAGCAAAGAGGCTGGTTAGGTATGCATACCTGTAAAGAATATACTCAGGATAAAATAAAAATATCACTTGATAATCCAACTAAACCTGTTCTACAAATCTTGGATCTGTTCTCTAATATTAATAGTGGGCCACCCAAAGGGAAGTCATATCTATCAGTTATGTACAAGATTGTTAGAACTGAATCTGCTACCCTAGATATGACAGCTAAGACTCTGTTAAAATGAGTGGTCAACGATAAGAATAGTTTCACAGGCAGGTACTAGGCTATCAGCCCAAGGGCCTAAGTAAGCCTAGCCAAAAAGATTCCCTGGCTTACGCCACCCAAGAAAGTTATTTTCCTGTGCTCCTTTATGAACATGACTCATCAGTACATACCTTGGCAAAAGCTCAATGATTTACTGGAAAAGTACTATATATTAATATTTTTGTTATGCACTTTTGTAAATGGTTATTATTAATCTTGTTATACATCATTTTAAATGATGGACTTGTTAAAACCAAGTAGAGTTAAAAAAAAAAAAAAGATAAGTAGAGTGAGCACTTAAATTGGAAATGAAAGGCTGGGATGCTAAGGGAGAGGGTGAATGTCGTTAAGGAGATGGTCGTCCTTTGGGTGGGATACCGGCAGCACAGACCAGTGGTCAACATAAAAGGTTTAGTGGAGTATTTACAGAAACTCTACAGCAAATGTCTTTGGCAGTGTGACCACCTTGAATTCTAAAAGGGAGGCTGAGAATGAGGAGAGAAAGGATGGATGAGTAAACTAGCATTTGAAGTTTTTGTGTCATATGGTATCCATCAGTGGTAAAAAGGAAGATAAAGAGAAGTCTTGGTTGTATGAATTTCAAGAAAGCTGAGGAGGGTAATAAAGGAGTTAGCTGTGGGGAATCATAGGCACTTGAGAACATTAGAGAAGAGAGAACTGGAATGGTCACTTAAGCCAAAAATCAGAATTAGGGGCATGAAGGAACTACAGCATAGCAAATGGGAGAAAAGATGTCGAAGGTAGGTCAGGTCTTCAGTAAAGGAGATTCAGATCCATGAGAATTGAAAGGAAAAAAGGAGGTGAGGGCAGACCTAGGTTTACTCTCAGTTGTAAGGTTGGATTTTTGGATTTGGCCGTCAGTAGGGGAAGAAGTTAACCAGAGATCTGGAGAAGAGGAAGGAATGAGCTAGAATACCCATTTGAAAATGTGAAGGATGGGGATGGTTAAGTAGAGAAGGTATTTTTACATAGACATTTTGAGATTAAATGAAGTTAAGGTAGTGAGAATTTACAAAGCGAGTGGGAGAGGAAAAAAGGATGAATATTGTGGTTGGGGGAATAGGGAGAAGACTGTTGTGATGGTCATATCACTGAAAGCTCTACTGGCAGTCTAGAATCAGCATCTAAGGACAGTAGTGCATTGATGGCATTTGCATGCAAAATAGTATGAGAGAAGGGTGATGGAAGATTGACACTATGAGGTGTGGGAATGAGAAAGCAAGAATGACATACATGTATTTTGAATGTAGGATAGGAAAAAAGCGTACTCTAATGTGATGTAAGAGAGTGAGATAACATATATTGGGGGTAAGTTAAAGAACACCAACAAACTGTCTTAGACACAGTCCAGATGATGAAAAAGTGGAAGATGTGGGTAGCGTTAGCATTTATGGTGCCAAGTCATTTTGCAAAACTAGGAGGAAAAGGAGTTGTAAAAACTTAAAAACAGAGAAGAGCAGTATGGTCATGCTGTGTAAGACAGAGTTGAAAATGAGGTGAGGGTAGAAGTGATTAGCAGAGTGAAGGAATGAGGGCAAGCACTATGAGATAAATTTAGACCCAGGCACACCAAAGTGATTACAGATTATTAAAAACAAAGCTGGGTGTGAGGGCAGAAGACAAAGTAGGATGGGTATGAAAGGGGTAGGGGGAACTGAGAAATTTAAACCCGGAAGAGGGAGGTACAAAGGAAATCTGGGTTGCAACAAAAATGCAAGGGTGGGGGTTATTCAGATGGATTTTATAGTACCACGTGCATTAGGGAATTCATGTTCATCATCGTCATAGGTGCCCCTGTTAGACTGCAGGTGTATGTACTTGGTGTTATTGATTTGTGATGCATCCTGGTAAAAATAATGTCAAATTAATATTAAAGATCATCGGTCTTCAGAGAAAATGATCTCCCAAATTGGTGTAATCAGCCTACTGGTGCACCATGTGATGGCTTTCATGTTCAAGTACTGTTGTATGTTTGTGTTGTCTTGAAGAGGAGTACTTAAGGCTGTCTGTGGTATTTGTAAAGCTTTCTGTATAGCGTAAAACTTTCCATATAACAAAATTTCACTGAATAGCCAAGGCTGCTTGAGAATAATCCCAGAAATTTACTTCACCATCAGAAAGAGCACCCTGATCAGAGGCAGTAAAATGGAGACATTCTTACAAAAAATTAATTCCCTTTAGAAAACATCTTTGAAGAAAGCTGCACTTTAATGCAAATCCACACAGTGTAAATGAGGACTTGTCCACCTGACTACAGCTTTGAGGCAGAAACTCTAACCTGCAATCTGTCTGACTGCTTCTTTTCCTGTCCTCTTTGCAGTGAGTTGTCTTTAGAAGTGTGTCAACGACAGAAGTCAAAGCTGCAGAATTTATTGGGAGGGGGTGAGTTTTTTTTAGGTTCAGTCAGGCCTCAGAAGAGCTCTTGATATGTGTTTCAGTGATACTTGATTCTGCAAAGCTAAGTAATTGTATGTTGTCAATATGTTTTCACAATTCCAGCAAAATATTGTTTTTGGTAAGTTTACTGTAACACTGCTTCCCTTGCTGGCTGTGCAATTTCATTAACTGACAGTATCTGATGAGAGGGTTCTTTGGTACAGTTTTGACCAGGTGAGACCCCCTGCCAGTTATCTTTTGCTGCTTTCCCCAAAGATCATCAAAGGTATAGCAATAGTTCGGTCTTCTGCTGAGGTGGAAGTGACTTTAGTCATCCTGAAGGACAGGCTGCTTTGGTGGTCTCTTGTAGGCACTCTTAGCTCATTTGCAGGATTCTGTAGTTAACACAAGAATTTTGCTCTTGAGACAGAGTTCCAAAATTTGACCAGGACTCTGGTCATTTTAATGGAGAATATTGGCTAACCAGCCAAGATTATTCCAATCTGGAAAGAAG
Source organism: Protopterus annectens (assembly GCF_019279795.1). Classification (NCBI taxonomy): domain Eukaryota; kingdom Metazoa; phylum Chordata; order Ceratodontiformes; family Protopteridae; genus Protopterus; species Protopterus annectens. Next base: position 482,769,818 of record NC_056748.1, read on the forward strand.
TGAGGAAGACAGCTGGCACTCCCCTTGGGTTAATCTCAGAAAGGCTTTCTAAGATGGCCTGGCCCCCAGAATTTTCTGACCAGGATGTTCAAAGCAAAAAGAAATTGAGGGACCGTCTCTTGGCCAACTCGTTCTGTTCATAGGTAGGTACTAGGCTATCTGCCCAAGGGCCTAAGTAAACCTAGCCAACAAGGTTCCCTGGCTTACACCACCCAAGAAAGTTAATTTCCTGTGGCCCTGTTGAGCAGAGCCAAAGAAGTGATCCCCTGGGTGTATTTCCTATTTCCTATCCACTCAAGATTTTTCTTGAAGAGTGCTAATGAGGAACTTTGCGTGACATAGGCGGATAGCTTGTTCCAGAGTTTAAGAAGTCTCTGGGACTGGAATCTATCCCTCCAGCATGTCCTGTTTATTGTGGTGACAAGGTTTAGGTCCCTACAGCATGTAGCTCAGAGGGATTGGGATGTAGCATGTCCAACAGCTCTGGGATTAACATAGCTTTATATGTTAGGCAGAGATCTCCTTGGAGTAGGTGATATGTTAGAGTAAAGCTTGAGTTTTTTGAGACAGTCAGTGTAGGGCATCTGTTTGAGGCCAGTAATCCTCTTTGAGAGGTACTTCTGTGGCCTTTCCAGCTGCTGCAGATGACTTGTGAGGTACATTCCAAAAGGGGCATTGTACTGTATAATGGGTCTAATGAGTGCAGAGTAAATGGGAACAATGACCTCTTTTTTTTTTTTTCCTGGATGAGAACTCTTTTGTGATGAGGTGTGCCACATAGAAGGTTTTCCTGACTACTGTGGCAATGTGATTATCAAAGTAGAGACTACTGTCCACCTAGGTCCCAAGGTCTCATCACACATTCGGCGTTAAGTAGATTGCCGTTTATGTGGTAGTTCATGGGTACAGAGATTTTACCAAGGGGGTGACAATGCACTTTTTGGCATTGAGCTTGAGGCCATGCCTCTGACACCAGGCATCTGTCTCAGTAAGGCCTTTCTGTTGGATGTCCACATCATTTGGGGACTCGACTATGGCTCCTAGTTTGCACTCATCTGCGAACTTCGTTAGCCAGAGGCCTTCTGTGTTAGCCTGTACTTCAGAGAAGTAGATACCAAACAGGAGAGGTCCTAGGACTGAACCCTGTGGTACTCCACTTATCACTGGTCTGAAGTCATATTTGGAGTCTGCAAATTTTATAGTGTGAAATAGTCAGCCCTGCCAAGTCTCAAACCCAGGACACTGTCCCCAACAAACACACCAACATTTCCCTGTATCTTATTTGGAGAAGAAAATTCCACTTCTGTGAGGATCTGATCTTTGATGTGTTTTGGGAAAGTCCGCTGTTAGGTTTTCAAAACCCCAGTCCAGGTAGAGAGCAGGATAGCACATCTTTTATTTACCTTGTCTTTTGGATATGGTTCCACTGAAACAGGCACTGACATCACATGACTTGTAACAGTACAGTAATCACATGATTATCTTAACTCTTACCTGTCCAGAGTTTAGCAGACTTTCCAGGTATTTGTGGTCATTCCTCCTCAGTTTTCTGGCAAATCATTGTGGATTGAAGTCAGAAAATAATAGCAGACAATTGAGATTCAGATGTCATACTCTTCAGAAAATTCATGCTTATGAAAAAAACTGTTAACTTTCTAAGTTTGTAAGAATAATGTTTAGAAATTGTCCCTATTTTGGGGCCCTTGTCTGCTCATTATCTATGGCTGTGAAGATAAGTAAAGGCTGCCATCCTAGCCAGATAGAATGTTGTGGATAATTCTGTTATTTGTAAATGTTAATGTAAGCCACAGGCTTGTTCTCTTAAATGTGAAAAGACTGCATTGGATATTGAACTGCAAAAATATAACAGTGCACTCTGCTGTAAGAAAGCTAAGTCAAGCATTTCATGACTGTCTTTGATGTTAAAATTCAGAGCCGCTATATCTAGAGGGAGGCATCCTGCCTATTGTTTTAAGACCAGAGTTAATGGCTAGAATTTGCATGTGTAAATGTCCTTTATTGCTGTGGTTTGTAGATGTTCTTCATCTCACATTGCTGCAGTCCTAACACTTGGGTAGTCCGCTGTCCAGTCGGCCCGAATACCAAAGTATAAGGCTGACGTCGGTCAAGGCGCATTTGTCTGACATCAGGACGTCAGGGTACAAATGCACATGACCGACGTCATATCCTCAGTCTTTTTTGCCGCATGGTCCGATGCAGAAGCAGTATTGCGAGTGCAGGTTGGCGTTCTGAAATTTTCTGAAGTCGGAGTTTCAGACCGAATCAAAGTTGGCTAAGTACCCCGTTGGGGAATATTTTGGTTTTTTCTTGCCTCAGTATTTAACCGGATGTCAGAAAAAGTGAATAACTGTATTTCTTGTGGGAAACAGATACCTCATAGAGATTACCATACATTGTGTATACCTTGCTTAGGGCCTGAGCACGACGTTGTTGGCTGTCGCTCTTGTGCTAGATTTAACAAACGCACTATTAAGAGAAGATTAGATTGTGCCAGGTTAGTCTTTGGGAAGCGTTGTAATTACAACATGCCGTCGGATGCTCCGACGCCCGCTTCGTCTAAAAAGCGCAAGGACAAAGCAGTGAAGCCTAGGGTGGAAGAACCGTCTGTCCCGGACGTCGGTTCTTTAGAGGGCTCGGTGGAGCCGGTGGTTCTACCAGAAGTTCCTTTGGATTCCCAGGGGGAGACTTTACTGTTACAAGATGTGCCCTCTCAGGAGGTAGGCCAGGCTGAAGGGGCTTCTCAGGTAGCTGTTCTCCCCTCCCTTTCTAAGGTGGTTAGGCCCTCCCCTTCTGTTTCCAAGGCTTCTTCTAGAGGCAGGCCAGGGTTAACTTCTGTGGGGGTCTCCCCTAGTTCTTCAGGGTCTCTGCCTAAGAAACATATGCTTAAAATGGCAGAAGATTTGATTACTATGATTAGAGGTTCTATGCCCCCCCCTGATAAGAGGCCTAGGGTGGAACCTGAGCTTGAGAGTTTTGAGCAGTGTTCGGAGGCTTCTGAGTCTTCGGCTGAAGACTTGCAGGAGTATCCTCCTTATTCTGATTCTGATGTAGATGACTCTACACCTTGACTTCTCCTCCTGAGGATTTTTCTTTTCAGAGACTCTTCATTCCATGAGGGAGCATTTTAAATGGGAAGGTCAAGATTTCTCTGATTCCAGGAAAAGGCTTAGGGAATTTTGTTTCTACCCCAGCATAGGCCTTTAGCTATTCCTCCTGTTCTGGATGTGGTAGAGGATGTTTTGCAGAGGCTTCCCTGAACCCTGATTCTTTGCCTCCTGCCCCTGTTAAACCGGATAGGTATTATAGGGTGCCTGAAGCTCATAAGTATCTTTTTAAGAGTCCTAGGGCAGATCCAGAAACTGTTTCTCAGGGCCCTAAAGGTGTTAAGGCTTCTGTTGTTAAAAATCCTGTTCCTTCTGATAAAGAGGCAAGGGCTTTGGATAGATGGGGAAAGAAGGTGTATACTTCCTCCACTTTAGCCATGAGGGCTTTGAATTGCCAGTTTCACATGTTGAAATACCAAAATTATCTCCTTTCCCAATTGAAGTCTAAGGTAGATGCTCTGGCGGAAGGTATTGAGTGTAAAGAGTTGCAGGATTTAGTTCATGTTTCTGAACAGGTGGGTAAGCATTCCTTGCAATGTGGTTTTGATGCTGTGCAGGCCTCTTCGAGGGTGGCAGCCACTGGTTCTGTTCTTCGCAGGCACGCCTGGCTGAAGGATCAGAATTTAGCTGAACATGTAAAGACAAGGATTTTAGATGCTCCTTTACAGTCTGATGTGTTATTTGGTGCCTGTGGAAGCAGTGTTAAAGAAAATGGAGGACAAGGCTAAGTCTATGCAGACTGTTAAAGATTTTTTGCAGGTTCAGCCTCCAAAGTTTAGTAGAAATTGGCCTACTAAGGGGTGGACTTATCCTTCTTATGATTCTCAGTCTAGGGGAGATCTAGGCGTGGTAGGGGCAGAGCTCAAGGTTCTTTTAGGCCTAGGACAGGCAGTTCGCCTGCCCAGTCTTCTGGTGTGGGCAGGGGTCAGTCCTTTGTAAGCAGACCCAATGACTTGCCTTTTCAGCTGCCAGAGCCTTCTCGTCTGGCAGCACCTTTGGGAGGAAGACTGGCACTTTTCAAAGAAAATTGGAGTGTTATTACCCAAGACAAATGGGTATTGGATATCGTTCACCACGGTTACAGGTTTTATTTCCATACCTTGCCTCCTTTCAAAGGCATGCCAGACATTCCTCCTATACAAAGAAAAGAGGCTCACAAGCAAATTTCTCTGTTGCTCCAGATAGGGGCCATTCAGTCGGTCCCTGTGCCAGAAAGGGGCCTAGGATTTTATTCTCGCCTGTTCCTAGTACCAAAAAAGGGGAACACGTGGAGACCAATTTTGGATTTGTCTATCCTCAACACTTATTTGGACATTCCCAAGTTCAAAATGTTGACGTTACAACAGCTTTTACCTCTGCTGGGCAAAGATCACTGGATGGTAACTTTAGATCTCAAGGAGGCTTACCTTCATGTGCCTATCAGGCTCAGTTGCAGGAAGTATCTGCGTTTCCGAGCTGGAAATTCACATTATCAGTTCTCTGCATTGCCCTTTGGCTTATCTACTGTGCCCAGAGTATTCACAAAAGTTCTGGCTCCAGTTGTAGCTTTTTTCAGGCTAAAAGGAATACAAATCTATCCTTACTTGGACGACTGTCTGATTCTGGCTCAAGAAAGGACGAGCTTCTTCAGCATCTGGAATATGTGATAGCAGTGCTAAGATGCCTGGGGTATTCTGTGAACGAAATAAAGTCCAGTCTAGTACCCTCTCAAGACATGTGCTTTCTGGGTGTGAGACTGAATACAGCAGCCCAGATGGCCTTTTAACCCCGGACAAACAAAAGAGTCTATCCCTGTACTTCCATCACCTATCTCATCAGTCCGTGCTGACTGCAAGGACAGTCCTTCAAGCATTAGGGTTCATGGCATCTTGTATTCTGGTGCTTCCCAATGCCAAACTGCATATGAGGAAGCTACAATGGTATCTCAAAAATGTATGGACACAGCACTGCCAGGATCTGGACACTGTCATTCAAATAATACCTTGCATTCAAAAGGAATTTTTGTGGTGGGCGCAGGAATGTCACCTAAACAAGGGACTCTCTGTGACCCGGCCAGAGGCGAGTCAGATTCTAACGACAGATGCCTCAGACATAGCTTGGGGAGCTCATCTGAATGGAAAGTGGATACAAGACAAGTGGCCTGCCAGACTACAGCATCTACATATCAACATGAAGGAGATGTTAGCAGTCCAGTTTGCATTAATGGCTTTCAAGGAGTTACTTCTTCCAGGGCAGGTGTTGATTCTAACAGACAACACAACTGTCATGTGGTACATCAACAAGCAAGGGGGAACACATTCTTATCCTCTATGCAGGCAAGCAATGATTTTGTGGGAGATTGCGCTCAGCTTGCAGCTAACTCTTCAGGCAAGGTTTCTGCCAGGAGCACAGAACTCCTTAGCAGATGTGTTAAGCAGGCAATTCATGGATCCCCACGAGTGGAAACTGGATCTTCATGTATTTCGAAAATTGACAGTGTCATGGGGAACTCCAGACATAGATCTGTGCGCTTCTCCACTAAACCACCAGCTGCCAAAGTTTTGCACAAAAGGTTTCATCACACAGCTTGGAAAGTGGATGCTCTTTCGTTCAGTTGGGAAAATCTTCATGTGTATGCCTTTCCACCTCTGCCTCTCCTCCCAAAGGTACTCCTAAAGGTCAGACAAGACAAGCCAAGGATGATTTTGATAGCTCCAGATTGGCGGCAACACTGGTACCCATTACTGAGGACTCTGGTAAGGAAGCCTCCATGGCCTTTACCTTTAATTCCACACCTTTTGTCTCAGAGAGATGGTCATCTACTCAATGTCAAGCTTCACTCTCTTCATCTAACAGCCTGGCATATTCTGTTTTGAACCACAGCAGGTCTCAACTTCCTCAACAAGTTTTGAATGTGATTAGGGAAGCCAGAAGACCTAGTACACGTAAAGTGTATGCAGAAAAATGGAAGAGATTTTTATTTTGGACTGCGGCAAAGGATTTGGATGTTTCTGAGCCTAATTTGAGCGTGGCTCTTCAATATCTTACTGAATTATTGGACAAAGGTTTGTCTTTCTCTTCCATTAAGATTCATGCTGCAGCAATCTCAGCTCACTATGATTGTGACCCACCATTGTTTTCTCATCCTTTGTTCAAGCAATTTCTTAGAGGGGCAAAGAATATAAGACCCCCACGTAGAGCTCCTACTCCTGCTTGGGACCTCAATTTTGTGTTGGAGAAACTTACTCTACAACCTTTTGAGCCTGCGGCTACTGCTGAATTAAAATACTTGTCATGGAAGACTGCTTTTTTGTTAGCCATTACTTCTGCAAGAAGGGTTTCTGAATTACAGGCCCTTATGGCGGTTGAGCCTTTTTTGATTTTTCATAAGGATAGGGTATCATTACGTACTAATCCTTCATTTATGCCTAAGGTGGTTTCTAGTGTGGCTTTAAACCAATCTATTCATTTGCCCACTTTTTATGCAGATCCCCAAAATAGGGGGGAAAAGATTTTGCACACTTTAGATGTACACAGGCAGTTGCGTTATTATTTAAGCAGGACTAGGGATTTTAGGCAGTCTCAGCAGTTGTTTGTTTCCTTTGCTTTGAGTTCTCAGGGCAAGCCTGTGTCAAAACAAACCATATCTAAGTGGATTGGGTTTTGCATTGCATTCTGTTACTCCCATCATGGCAAAGAGATTCCAGCTGGGATTAGGCCTCATTCCACTAGGGCTACTGCCACTTCAACAGCTTTTCTAAGGGGGGTGGCAACTAAGGATATTTTGGAGGCAGCTACTTGGAGTTCAGTGCATACTTTCTCCAAGCATTACCACCTTCCTCTCTATTCTAAATCCAGGGCTGGTTTTGCCACTGCTGTGCTGCAGGGCATTTTGGCAGCTCCTGCTTCATTATAGTTTAGCCATCCTCCCTTACCTCTGCTTTGGGATTCTACCCAAGTGTTAGGACTGCAGCAATGTGAGATGAAGAACATAGTACAGTTTTGTACCTACCATAAATGTAGATGTTCGAAGATCCACATTGCTGCAGTCCAATTTACCCTCCCTCCTTCCCCTCTGTGTTTAGGGGTGGTTGTGTGGGTGGGGTTCTATTTTTGTAAATTTGTATATATTGTACATATATTGGGTATAGGAGTGTTTGGTGTTTTTTGGTTTTGGCCTTATCTTTTAGGGTCTTCTGACATCTGGGGCAAGAAAAGACTGAGGATATGACGTCGGTCATGCGCATTTGTACCCTGACGTCCTGATGTCAGACAAATGCGCCTTGACCGACGTCAGCCTTATACTTTGGTATTCGGGCCGACTGGACAGCGGACTACCCAAGTGTTAGGACTGCAGCAATGTGGATCTTCGAACATCTACATTTATGGTAGGTACAAAACTGTACTTTTCTGTTAGCCTCAGAGCACCAGAGAAGTGAGAAGAATGATGTCATGTGAAGCAGCTTTGTATTATCAGTTTGAAGAGGGAGAGTCAGAGAGCTGAGAGCATTTTGTCTTTTGAACATCCAACATCACCAGCACTGCATGTTTATATATGTAAGTTATTTAGAACCATGTTTTCTCTTAGAAATAGCTAGGAATTTGGAAGGTAGGTTAGACTGTTTTTTTGTGATGTCAGAACTTTTTTACGGTATTATTTTAGGTATTTCTCTGTGATCTCTGAACTCTTGACTAGCATTGTGTAGTAAGAAGTATTGTATTGTGTTTTTATTATTTATTATTAAATATTTTTAAACCTTTCAAACCTTGACTGTTGTATGTAGAGTTAATTTAAGCTCTAGAGTATATTGCATGTATATAGTGATACTGTACCAAGTCACTCTAATAAGCCTCGACTGTTAAGTCACAATTACCATTTGGATAAAAATATTGCACAGTAAAAATTGGACACCCTTCATAAGGGCCTTTGAGTAGCTCATAAGTATTAGCTGGGTGGTGGCAGTGATTTCTACCATGTAGTCTGGGTAAAAGGGGCACAGCTGGAGAACCTGTGCTAGGCTTCCCCAGGAGTGTCTGTGTGGTTGTATAAACTCTTATCTCAAAGTGTGTGTGTGTCAGCTAGTTGGGCAGGTACCATGAAGCACTGGTTGGACAGAGAGGGTGCTGGAGGTTTTAGCTTGCCCACCAGGCTGAGATCCGGACCCTATAGCTGTGTCAGTGGGGAGTCTTATTGGGGACCTGGCGAGAAAGGGAGAAACCAGCCCCAGACTGACTGATCTCTGTGTGCTCTTAAGGGAAATTGTACATTACTGTGTGTGTATTTGTTATCTTTTCCCTATATGGACACCCCTTACTGGTATTAGTGGTGAGGATTGAGGCTCCTTGATTGCTGGGCCAGGGCACGGGCATCACAATGGCTTTGCCCAGATTTCTTGCACAAAGAGGTTATGAGATATGATGACTATATACACAGTCCAATCAAAAGTGGAAAACCTGCTGGTCTCATTAGTGTATAATGAGTTAAAAGTTTTCCTTTTTAAAACTTATTTAATGATTACCTCTGCTTTTAACCCTGGTTGACTACTTGCTTTTGTTCTTAATTGCCAGTAAAGTTCCTAATCTGCTTCAGACACTGAAATCTGTTGATTTACAAGTGAATGAATGCTTACACGGAGCATTTGTTTTCTGTTTTTGTGTGATTTTTATCATTGTTATGGGCATCACATTTATCACACAGTTCTGGGTAAAGGCAGAAAAGAGTTGCAGTCAAAATATTTCTTTAGAACAGTTATATGAATTATTTTTAAGATCTACATAAAGGCAAATGTAACATATATTGGCCTTATTTAAAAAAACACAGATGTGCTACATGGTTTATTCATAGAAGTTATTTGTTCGGGGATGATTTTTCAAAATTTTTTTTATGTTTATGTTTTTTCCTATGCACAAATCTAGGCGTGTGTACACTTTGGTCATACAAGCCAGTGTTGCGCTTAAAAATTCTCCAGTTATTGATAACGGGGATGCTAATTGCATTGCTATGTGATATCTCGTTGTCAACCTTCCATCTTCAAAATGAGGAACACTTCTCATAATATGGAACAAGTGGACAAAATGTGAAACGCTCACAACTTACTAACAAATTCAGCTAGGAAGTTCACAGGCTAGTTAGGTGTGCTACTTTATACTTATAAAATATTCTTTTAATGAATTAATAAGAGTTACTGCTATTTACCGTGGACATTAATTAAAAAAAAATCCTAAATTCCTAACTCTGTGACAGACCCTTTCATTGTGGAACTTTAATGAACATGGATTTTTTAAGACCCAAAATGAGAAACTTTCCTCATAATGGGGTACACGCAAGAGGTGTAATGTGGTGAGTACTCAAATGCAAAAGCAGTGCCAACATTGCCTTAATTTTTGTGGGCAGGTGCTTTGTCCGTGTGTGTGGTACTTAATGTAAGAGCAAATTCTGTGTTTCTGCCTCTTTGACTTTCTCAAATCCATTTATAATAGTGTGCTAATATAATTTTGAAGGAGTAATGCTATGATGAAGCTTATTTTTGGTAAATTGTGTGTGTATTGGGGAGGGGAGCACTTTCTCAGCTACACAGTTTATTAGGTAGATGGTGAGACATAATCAAGTAGATGTACACAATTGTAAGTTACTAGTAGTTTAAATAAGGCAAATATTTACAGGAGTTTGGGGTTTATTGTATATATTTTTAAGTAGTTGTTGGTGTCACTAATTACTTGCCAGCAATAAGAATTTAACAATTTTAGAATATTTAAAAAATTTTTGTGAACATTGTAAATGTTGAAATTAATCTTGCTGATTGTCATGCATGTTTATATTTTATGTTGCATGAAGTGACAGGACAATGATGCAAGTGTGATAAAGCCTTATCACTTTGATAACACATCGGGTACTAAACTATGTTGATGCATGTTACTTCCTGTGTGTAAGAGGTAATGCTGATCTATTTTGGCTTAGTGGGATATTTATGTACAAGATAACAGAGATAGATTTTAATGTATAAGGTATTTTAGAAGGTTAAGCTACACAAGTGTGCATCATAATGTATATGCACATGTAAACACCATCAGCACGGACGAAATGGAAAGCAATTGTGTATTGGGATGCCATGCACTATGAATTAATCCAATCATTTATAATAGTCATGCAGGCTTCTTAACAGAATTTAATCTGGATTAACTGTCAGTTTTGTATGACTGGTATGTTTTCAGAAATTAAGTAAAGGTGATAATTTTCTTAAGTCCCTGTTGTTTTGAGTGTTTTTTGACCAACATACATTAGCCACCTAAGTAGTGACAGTGGCTGCACATAAAAATTTAGCATACTACTTGCCATTTCAATGACTTCTCCTTGGACAGAGATTTTAAATGCCTGGGTGTGTAGGGCAAAAGGAACTGTGATTCCTTGAACAAGGCCTGTGCTTTACAAGCCATAATAGTACTTAGGGTATGCCTTCCCAAGTCTCCAAATCTTTGACAGAGAGTCCCAGATAACAGTTGTGCAGAAGCTAATATACATTTTGATTTTGGCTCTAACTCTGTGTCCTTTGCCCAGGTCACTACCTCAGAGATAGAGAAGAAAATATTGCACAGTTGCTGGAGAGAGGACCCCTTTATGTAATGAAATTGTAACATGATAGGTAAAGAACTGTCCCTAAATGGGGCAGAGTCTACAGAGATATTTTCTACACATCACGTCTGCGTGCTGTGCATGGCAGGAAGGCATCTGCTACAGACCCCCCTTTTGCTGCAACAGTGAATCATTAAGGTACTCGGGCATGGAATTCACTCCCTACTGCCTTTATGGAGAGGCAGACCCCCCAATCCAAGGAAGAATGGCTGAGTCAGTAGTTGATCTCTGGTCATTCATACACAGTTTTCAGTCTGTGTGTAACGTAGGTTATCAGGTCAGCAGCGTCAGAGTGGTGCTTCAGAGCCGTGCATAGTTGTTGGTCCCAGGTTTTCCGCTGGACGTTTACCAGGTATACAAAAGCATGCACCCTTGTTACAGAGCTTGATGTAGGACGTTTTGATTACTGTCCATTGACCTGGCTCTGAGTCCAGATATTGGAAGAGCTAGAATGAAGGGCTAGGGAGTAAGCTGCCAACATCAGCTCTTCCCATTGCACTGTGGCTGCTGTCCACTGAAGAGGAGCAGATCATAGCAAAAATGAGGCAGCAATCACTGAACTTGTCTCTCCACATGTGGACAAAAAAAAATGGATTTGGCCCTGAAAAGGAGCCCCTCCCCTGTAGGATGATGTGGGTGACATACCACTTGGAATAGGGGAATGTAAGGGCCACTAAGATGACTAAAAATTGGTCAGGCTGATGGTGGTCTAAATAAATCAGTTCTATTTGACACATGCTGCTGACCAAATGGGTTATCCTGGGCACAGTCACAGCTTCCATCTGTGTCACAGGAAAGATTTATTCACGGAATTATCTTGGTCCCCAGAAAGATTAAGATTGCAGATTGTTGTAAAACCATACTTTTAAAAGGGTTTAAATATTTCATTCAGGAAGAAGATCCAAAATGCTTTCTGTACAGTCCCCCCACCCCACCCACACCCAGGTGAAGTTGATTCTGTGTGATAAGCATGGAGGATGTTTATTTTTACCAGTTTTCCCCACACACAGCAAATTCCTAAGGTGTATGATTTCAAGAGCCTTCCTGCCAGTTCAGAAACTTGTCTTGGGTTATTGTCTGCTTATTGTATATTCACAAAGTGTTTTCTCTAGTTGTATACCTGTATAGGGTGAAAATCTGTGGCCTCCCTTAAACTTGAAACTGCATCCTAGCAGGTGGTAAGTTGCTCCTGATTTTGGCTAGCGATGCAGGACAATTGCATGTATCCTGTTTGCCCTAGCTGAAGTAATGAGGTTGGGGGTTGGCATAATGGTTAAGGTGTTTACCTCACAGAAACAACATACAGGGTTTGATCCTTATTTTTATTGTGTTTGGAACTAGCATAGTGGTTAAGGTGCCTACCTCACAGATGCAAGGTGCAGGGTTTGAGAATTACATTTTGGATTGGGAAAATTGGGTAGGCTAAAAATGGCCTGCAAGGGTATATAACCTAGTACTAAACCATGAACCTGTGTGCACTCAGTGTTGTTCAAAGGATAGGGAATCACGAATTCATACCTGGGGTAGTGCCTGTGTCCCTTATGGACAGGGGAAGTCTGTATGATACCTAATGCACAGGCACAAATCCATGCCATCCTCTTGCCCCTAGGGACCATATATTGGGTCAAATTGGGTTATACTGGCTAATCTTGTAAGGGACCTTAAGCAGTTAGCTTAGTAACCTCCTATGAATTTATGAACTTCTAGACTCTGAATTATTTTTATTTATTTATTTATTTTTTGTTAGAATTGGCCTTCCCCAGGATTCTACTAGCCCAAGACAGGGCTATCTTTCATTAACGTTTCATCAGTAGCCAAACTGAGGATAACAAGGAAAGACTTGCATTATATGGACTGAATGACTGATGTCTTTACATTAAATTATTTCACTTTTTTTTCTGTCCTCACAGTGGAGTTGGTATCAGGGGAGGGTTCGTTTTCTGTGCTAAGGAAGACTCTAAGTTTGCTTTTCGGGTTAGTTCTCAGGGGCTTAATCCTTTAACATGTCCCAGTAATAACATTTTAGATTGTTTACTTTTTTCTTGGATGCTGTGTCCTACAGCAGAATTTTGTTGCTACAGGCTGCACATTTTTTGAACTCTGAAGCCCTGTCTGACAAAAAAAAAATGATCAAATAAGAAACAACTGCAAGACAAAAAGGGTAATCAAATAAAGCTTACATAAAATAAACCTTATGGATCTAGCAATCATTAAAAGCAAAGGCTTAAAACTTGCCTCAGAGAGGAAACAAAATCCGTAAAAGACTTGTATATATTTAAAAAAAAAAATCAAGTGTGTCCCAAAAGGTTCAAGGAGGGGAGAGAAAAGGCTAAAAAGAAAATAATCCCTTAAAGGTAAATACTTGTCTTCCAGAAGTTCGAGCAGGTGGAGGACATATCTGTTGTACAGAGCAGCCAGTGAAATCTGAAGGCAAAGCTGTTTTGTTGTATAAAGGGGGGGGGGGGGGGCTCATATCTTATAACTGAAGTCTGAAGTTGTTGACCTCTGATCCAATAATCAATTAGCCAAGGAAGACAGAGACAACATTGGATCTGCACCTACTCCTAAGAGTTTTAGGGGCAAAGGACATACAAACTAAACAGTACTGAATGGCAGTATTCCTCCCTAAAACAGACAGGATGTTTGATCTTTATAGGGAATCTGACGACCAAACACTTCCCCTTCTAGAAGATAAATTCAGAGGGAAGAAAAAAGATAGAATTGGCTCACAAAAGGAAGGAAGTTCTCAATGTGGTACTTATCTGCCCATTGGATGAGACTAGCCAACTGCCAAATATGAAGAGTTGCAGATGAGAGAGACAGACTTGCTGGTAGCTTCAGCGGCAAGAAAGTTCTAATTTTTGCAACCTCTGCATCTGTTTTTATATCCGCTCACACTTGAGCTCCAGTGGATGTAAAGGGGAGCAGAAGGTGCCCTAAAGCCCTTTTAAAAGCTGGGTGGACATTTGATCATTAGCAGGATACTTCCCAAATAGCTTAGGCTACTGCAACAGTGATATGATGATGGAGTTCTCCAGGCAAAATATTGCAACTGTAAAGAAGCCAACATTGCAAAGGAAGGCATAGAAAGTTTTTCACAAAAAGAAGGGAATTTAAATGGCTGAATCTCTTCACAAAGTTTTAAGAATTCTGTAGCTTAGCCAACCTCCTATCATTAAAGATCTAGCCAAATGAGGACAGCTGAATACTACTGCAAACCAGCATTCAAGAAAAAAGTAAACAATTTAAAATTTTACTACTGGGACATGTTAAAGATTTAAGCCCCTGAGAACTAACCCACAAAGCAAACCTACAAGTCTTACATAGCACAGAAAAGAAAACCTCCCCTGATACCGACTCCACTGTGAGGAGGGTGATGAGACCTCTTCCACCCCTGTTATTTCTTTATATCTGGTCTGTTTGTCAGATGCAGCAAACTGGGATCTGAGTTCTACCCACATGGGTCCCGCTGTTGGAGCTGTCTACTTGGGTGTCTTTGACTCAGACAATATCTATGGTAAACTTCATTCTGACTTTGGAGTTGAATGTGTCCTCGACCTGACGGGTTGGTATCAACCCCAAGGTTTTCAGAGCCTTCCTTGCATCTTGCAGCCTTGGCTCTTCACTGGCCTCGGTCTTGGATCCAACTGACATGACATCTTGTGGTGGACTGCCATAAGGGGTCTTACAATCTAAAGCGGTCATCTTCAGTATGTCTGGCTTTTGCGTCAGCATTCAAAAAAATCCACTACCACTCAAGAGAGGGGTTGAACTGCTCCTTCTTGGATCCAGCCCGGACTTCCATCATTTCTTGGTGTTCAGTGCCACGTCGTCTTATTCTGGGACAGCCTGCATAGACCACTCAAGCTGCGGATTCCTCTGCTGCTTCCATCTCTTCTCCAATACCCCCCCCCACACACACACACACACACATGGAGGAGCATAGGAAGCATAAGTGTAAATGAAGGCACATGGATCCCAACCCTCCCCCTGGGAATATTTAACTAAAGAAACTGACCTCACACAGGCAGACGTCTCTTTTGGCATGCTCTTGGAATTACTTGGGGGGGGGGGGGTTGGTCCACTGATGCCCCTTCCCCGGAGGAGTGTGAGTTCTTGAGTCTTTTAGGGCAGGTTCATCTGTGACCTTGATACCTTCAGAAGACTGCCTTGTAGATTTGGTGTACCAACAGGTGTGAATGGAAACAGATGTAGTAGAGCGATTTCCACAAAAAAAAAAAAAACAGACTGCGTTTGTGTTCCAAAAGAAATTACTGTTACTTCAAGTCAAGTTTTACCATGGTTGATGTGCAGTGATCATGGGGTTATAAAGGTTAATTTGTTGCTAGATATTTCTGCCAAACTGACATCTAAACCAATCCACAGAAGGTTAATTACAGATTATATGGAAGCAAAATTGCCATTATGTAAAACTAGCTGGAGTGAGGTGTTCAGTGGAAAAAAACTACAGATGAAATGTGGAAAGTTATGAGAGTACAAAAAAATGTGTAGCTTCAGGATCTAGGCATACAACATAAGGGGGCTGTATTTCCATAAGAGCAAGATATGTGATTAAGGTGAGAGACAAAAAAATTTAAGAAATGGAAGAGAGGTCAAACTGCAACTTTGAATACTGAAATAAACAAGCTTGGGGAAACAGATTAAGTATAGTGTGAGACAAAAATCAAGAAATATTTAAAGAAAATGTACATAAAGATATTGAGCATAATGGGAAACTTTTTATAGATGCATAAGATGTGGAAAGAGTAAAAACACAAATTGATAAACTGTGTGCAGATTCTAAAATGTATTCTCAAACATAAGATTATAGATATATTTACAAAATCTTATACAAAACAGTTTGGCTCCACAAAAGGAGTGATAAGTTGCCCTAGTGACATCCAGGTAACCTCAGATACTGGTATCAAATTTAAACAGAACTGCGCAAATTGGATCCAAACAAAGCACAGGAAGGATACGGAATTAGTACCTGACCTGAGAACACTTCAGTAAGAACTTACAATACCATTATATCCATTATTCATTAGGCCATATAAATTTGGGGAGATTCCTCAAGATTGGAGATGTGCTTATTAAACCGGTCTTTAAGTGAAAGGGTAGTAGAACAAACCCAGAGTCATATAGACCCTTAAGTATACTTTCATATTGTGGAAAAATAATGGAGAAGGTAATATTGGATAAGTTATTGTCAGAACTGGGTAGGTTGGGACTTGAAACCATATATCAGCAAGCATACATTGAAAAAGATCCATTACCACAAATAACATGATGTTCTATTAACAGTATAAATAACAGCTATGAATGAAAAATTGTGCTGCGATGTGATTTATATAGATTTGACAGGGTCGTACACAAAACACTGATCAGTAAATTAGTATAGCTAGGTATTAATGTACTGTTGATAAGATGGGTAGCTGCATGGCTTACAAATAGGACATGACAAGTATCATACAGCAACTGGACAGGTGAAATCCTTGGTTACAGTCAGGGTGTCCCACAGGGCTGTGTCCTATGCCCTTACTTGTTTAGATTGTATCTTCAGACCCAACTTTTTCATCTGAGGTGTTCTACAGTCTATATGCAGATGACCTGAAATTGAGTAAACTGATTACGTGCATTACAGATAAGGCATGTCTGCAAAATTGACTAAATTAACCATTTGGGCACAGGAGAATAATATGCTGATAAATGCATCAAAAACTAAGCATATGAGATTTAGGAGACATAAATTGAAAAGGTGAATATTTAATACAGCACACAGTGATTGAAACTGTAGATTCATTTAAGGACCTGGGTATTTGGGTAGATCCAGCCTTGAGTTTTTCTAGTCATATCAACCAGTTGATAAATGATAGTTATAGAACCATAGGTTGCATAGAATGATTTATAAAGTCTAGGAAATCAGAAATGATGAAGTCATCATTTGTTAGTTATATTAGACCCAAACTCAAGTATGGAATAACAATATGGAAATCGTATAAGAAAACAAGCACGAGTAAACTGGAAAGAGTACAGCAGATATATCCATGGATGTGAAAATTTACGTTATTATGAAAGACTAAAATATCTGAACTTGTTCAGTGTCTCTTACAGATATCTAAGAGATCTTATTAGGTATATAAGGGCATTTAGAGACGACTACCTCTGGAGATGTTTGGGCTTATCAAAAAGTACTAGAGAATTATTAGACAACCTGTGTAGTAGATTCTATAGGAATGAGAAGTGTACTAATTGGTTCTCTGACAGAGTAGCTGATGCAGGGAACAGACTACCAAATTACATTAAAGCAATTACTAGTTTAGATTTTTATTTAAGAACAGCCTGGACACTTATTATGGGAACAAATGCTTTGGTATATTGACAAGCTAGAATGGCATTAATGCCCAAGATTGAAATGTATGTATGTATCGTCTCCAAGGGATAGAATATACTGAAGTAAGGAGCCTGCTTTGGATACCACTGTTGTCTACAGCCACTAAAAGGGAACTTTTGTGGGAGAGTTCAACTGGCAGTCCCCCTAATAGAGAATCCAGGATGCTGGGCTGGTTTGAAAAGCATGTGTATTGACCTTTGCCTTGTAAGCACTAAATTATATGCCTCATTTGACCAGACTGCAGATGGTTCTAACAAAGGAAATTTCTAAATCCTTTGCAGGCCCCATGATAGTAGAGGTTCATAGGTGTTTGGAAATCCGTCAGGTGATCATGTAATTTATTGCTAATGTACCTATGCACCTTCTGTAAAATACACCAGGTGTTGTGGCGGGAAAAGCCAAAAGAAGAAGTGGTTAGAACAAGTAGCACCAGCTGTACTATTCACAGTCCTGCCCAGATGCAACTCTGTGATTTTGCAGAAAGTTTCAAGACCCTTGAATGCCCCTTTTGGTGGGTTCACTTTATTTGGACCCAAGGTTGTTAACCAAGAGTGAGGAAATCTGAAATACCTCATCTGCTGTAGGAATACATTTTTGCACCACTGAGTTCCTTTTCTCATAACCAGAATGGTGGGGATATTTTCAGTTCCATAAATCCTAAAATTTTGTCCAAGAAACCTTTGTTGACAGCTCTCCTGAACAGTTGCCCAATTGCTTTTCTCTGCAGGCAGTTGGGAGGTGTTTAACTTTCCACCCACAAGTCTGGAAGGCCATCACCACAGATTCTTTAGTGTCGAGAGTAATGACCCCGTCCCTCCCGAAGACGACATAAAAGCCCCACCAGATGTTCCACCCAGACATGGAAGGGCATCTGCACAGGAAATAAAGTTGCTAAGAAAGAATGATCCAGGAGGTCCCACCAGATCAGTAAGGACCCAGAGTCCTACTCGTGGTTCTTTTTTGTGTCAAAAAAGAATGGGAATGTTGGGCCTGTTTCGGACCTAGGTAAACTGAATCCTTTTATCAAATATAGTTATGGTGAAGTCTGTATTGCCTCTTCTGAGGAAGGATGGCTGGATGTGCTTGGTTGACCTACAGAACACCTACTATCACATTAAGATAGCCAGGCAGTCCTGGAGGTTCCTCCACTTCCAGCTGAAAGCCAGTCACTACTTGTTCAGAGTACTGCCTTTTGATTTCATCACAGTCCCATGGTTGTTTACTGAGTGCATGGCAGTGGTAGCAACCACGCTTAGGTTGCAGGGGTTCCACATGTTCCCATACTTGGATGACTGGGTCATCGTGACCTTGACAATGAGTTCAGTAATTTATGCAAGAGACTCCTTACTCCACTTGTGCTCTTCCTCAGGGATTACTGTACTACTGTATATTTTGAGGAATCCAAACTGGAACCAATTCAAATTTTGGAGCTCATAGGTTGCCACCTGGATACCAGAAATGTTCCATTCAGACTGTTGTCTGCATCTTCAGGCTTTTCAAATCTTGCATCAAAACCCAGTGGCCCACCTGATTTTTCACCTTTTAGGGTCCACGACAGCTCCTGTTAATTAAGTATCGCATGCCAGATTTTACAAGAAAGTACTTCAGTGGACCTTTTGTGTTCAGTAGTCAATGACATCCCAACTGATGCAGCATCCAATCAAGCTCACCAGGATTTGCATACAACACATTAAATGACGAATGACCTCCCCACTTGTTTTCTGGGACATTCTTTTGTATTTCCCCCATCAAAAGCCACAGTTGACCACAGATGCCTTCCCTCTGGGGTGAGGGAAGCATTATGAAGGGAGAATGGTCCAAGGTACCTGGTCCAAGACCAAGGCCAACCCTCCCATCAGTGTTTAAGATGCAGGCAGTCCTCCTTGTGTTGTAGGCATTACAGGATTGCCTCCCCACGGGTGTGATAGCTGTGTAGACAGATATGCTTGCGATCTGTTACATCATCAAACAAGACAGAACACATTTGTATCCCCTATGCCATGAGGGTGTGGCAGTGGGTGACGTCTTCCCATTGCTTTCGTATTGCAATGCACATCATGGGCAGATTCAGGATCTTAGCAGACAAACTGAGCAGGTCTATTCTACAGTCACTCAAGTGGTCTTTCACTCAATCCATGGCAACCAAAATTTTCCAGTGATGGGGCCAGACCTGCTGCAACCTGTTTGCAACCTTAGCATCAAATGCAACAGCTTTTTTTCCTCCTAGTGCCTCAGGAGTCACAGTATCTGAGGGACACACTGTACTTTGCTTTTGGGACTCCTGTGTGCTTATCCCACTTCACTCAGTTAAGTTTCTACAGAATGCTGCACTCCTAGCCAAGTTTCTATGGCAAGTGGCTTGGTCCAAGTCAAAAGTGATCCTCATTTGCCCCCGCACATTTGGTTTTCCTTCCTCTGTCGTTACCTAGGGTATCTGCCCTGGGTTCTGGATCCCTTTCCATATCTAAATTGTCACCTGTGTAGCAAGCCTCACCCAGAGATTAAATTCCTCAGTCTGACCATTTTATTTCTGTACTCCTAATGATGACTAGAAATTCCAGGCTATCCTCCAGAGTTGTTAAAATTCTCACGTCATCTGAAAATACTTCCACTAGGATGAATTACAAGAGCAAGTGAATAAAGTTTAGCATTTGGACAAATTCTGATGGCTTGGATCGTTTTTCTGAACCCCTGGCTTCCATTTTGAATTTCCTGGTGGGTCTCTCTCATTTGAGTATTTATTCTACATTTAAAATATAATTGGCTAACATTACTTCTTTCAGGCTGTCAAAAGCATTTGTAAAAGGAGCTTTTATCTTCAGACCTCTGCTGAGAGATCTTTCTTCTCCTTGCAACATCACTATATTGTTACAGAGCCTGACTAAGGCTCCATTTGAACCTGCAGCTTTTGCAGATTTAAAATTTTTGTCATGGAAGATGTTGTTCTTGGTTGTTACATCATCCATGAGACTTTCAGTTGCAGGCTTTGTTGTGCAAACTTCCATATCTGACTTTTCATATGGACAGGGTTTCACTCAGGACCGGTCCAATCTTTGTTCCCAAGGTGGCGGTATACATCTGATTTTCTTTCCTAATTTTTAAAATAAAGGGGAATGCCTCCTTTGTGCCTTGAATGTTCACTGTTAGGTTAGGTTTTATTTGCACCATACAAATGATGTTAGAAAAAGTGATCTAAATTTCCTTTTCTAAGGCAAAGTTGAATTCCAGCATGTCTAAGTTTACCTTGTCCAGGTGAGTATCTTGACTGCATTACCTTTGTTTATTAGGCTAAGGAACTGTCATTGTCTTCTAGTACAATTGCACATTCTGCCAGAGCAGTAGCAACTTCTGCAGTGTTCTTTAAATATCTCCCTTTAGATGACAACTGAGCAGCAGCCACATGGTCTACACTAGATGTGCTCATTTCTCATTACAAGATTGACCTGTAGTCCAGGTTTAGGGTTGCTTTTGTCTTTGCTGTTCTCTGTAGTATCCTTACATAGTGCCACATGGGGGTTTTCTAACTGGGGACTCTGTCCAGTAAGTTGAATCAGATGGAAAAGACACCACCAGATATGAAAGTTTTGTGCTTACCATAATGTAAAATATGCGTTGTCTTCCATTTATCTCGACATCCCTACCCTAAATTGTCACTATGTTATTGCTTCTACTGGACCACAATAGACCTTCCTGGAGCCTTTATTTTGTTGTAGCCTTGTCTGCCTTAAGTAGTTAGTTTTTTCTTGTCTGTAGTATCCTGTTCATATTTCAGTTTGATGCTAATGCACTGGAGGCCAAACTCAGACTGAAGGCAGAGCTCCTACATTGTGTTGGAGTGGAAGAGTGCAAGTCTTGGAAATGAAGTCTAAAGTTGCCAGTCTCAGATCAGATAACCCACAAGTTGAGACTGACAAAAAAAACATGGATATAGTGTTATGGTAAGTACATAACTTTTATTTCCTTTATCTTACATTTAGAAAATTAAAGATTGAAAGCTTTGACCCATAGAGTCATGGAGCAGGGTTCCAGTTCCTTGGACATTTCCCCCCTGGACCCCAGACAGAGAAGTATTTAGAGGGGCTTTGGATTTTATTCCATCTTCTTTGGCTTTCTACAGGTGACATTGTTGTGGTCATACCAGGGTCCTTTGGCTGTCTTGTCATCTTCTCTCAGCTACTCCAACATTGCTCGTTGCAAAGCCCCTAATAGTTGTGAGGCAAGCAAGTCTTCCAGTGCTGCTCATATGTCCACATTGGTCACAGAAAAAACACTGTTGCCAGGACCTGATGAGGAGGTAACTGTATTGTCTTTACAGTGGACTAGGGAACTGGGTTCATGGGAAGATGGCAGTACATCCGCTCCTTCAGCTAAAGAAGCAAAGAATTGTTTTCTTTTGCCAAGGGCTTATTGAAAGCCTTTCAATCATTACAGTGTGAATTTTATATTCAGTCTAAGAAAAAAAGTCACAATCCCTTCCCCTTCATATTCCGAATCTGATATGCAGGAAGTGGGGAATGGATTATGTCTCCCAGACTTCTACAGTGGAAAATTAGGAATCTGAGTCTGACAAAAGTGCAGCTTTGGATTCCTCAGCTGAAGGGTTTTCCTTTTCTGACACCTCTGGCAGAATGAATTTAAGTGAGAACAAAATCAAATGTCAGAGACCCAGCAAACACAAGTTATTACAGCTAAATTCTCCTCAACCAATGGTTATTCCTCCAGTTTTAGCCTTAGTGGATGCTGTCAGTGCATCTAGCAGATGTTCATCATGTTTCACTGTTGCAGTCATGACTGTAGGGTTCTCCCCTGCCGGCAGGCAGTCCTTGGTCGGCCAGAATCCCAAAGTCTGGGTCCAGCGTCGGCTGTTCAGCCATGCTCCCTGATGTCAGAGTGCCAGGAGTACAAAGCTGACAGCCGATGCCATGTTCTCCAGTCTTTCTTGCCGTGCGGTGATAGCAGTTCGCAAGTGCCGGTCGGCTGACTCCTGACAATTTTTTCTAATCAAACTTCAGTCCGAAGACTTTCTTCTCCTACTCAAAGCTAAGTACCCCGTTGGGGAAACTTTTTTCTTGCTCCAGTCCGATGTCAGAAAAAGTTAATAATTGTATTTCATGTGGGAAGCAAATACCTCATAAGGATTTTCATTCTTACTGTATTCCTTGCTTAGGCCCTGACCACGACGTAGCTAGTTGTCGGTTTTGTGCTAGATTCAATCAACGTACTATTAAACGAAGGTACGATTTTGCTTTTCATTACTTCGGTAGGCGTTTTAATTACAAAATGTCGTCTGATACGGTTCCGGCTACCGGAGTTCACAAACGACGCAAGGACAAAGACAGGCCTCCGAGGTCCAAATCAGACGATATCGCACAAGCGGAGCCAGCTTCAGGTTCGGCCGTCGTCAGTGAGGCGCTTTTGCAGCCCCTGTCGTCGGCCATTTCGGAACCGATAGCCGAAACGGACTCCCACGAGGAGCCAACTAGGCCTTTGAATATTTCAGTTGGACCTTCGGACAATGCTCCTTCGGATGGGTCCGGAGCCGCTGTGCAGGTACCGGCTTCCGAAGGGGTTTTCAGGCCTACTCAGCTTCTTATAAAGGCAAAGCCAAAGACAAAGGCAAAGACTCCTTCCAAAACAAAGACTGCAACCCAGGCCTCTTCTGATCCGGCTCCCAAGTCTCAGAAACAGTTACTTAAAATGGCGGAGGACTTACTTAC
The DNA here is from genome assembly GCF_019279795.1 of Protopterus annectens. Taxonomy (NCBI): domain Eukaryota; kingdom Metazoa; phylum Chordata; order Ceratodontiformes; family Protopteridae; genus Protopterus; species Protopterus annectens. Next base: position 482,792,663 of record NC_056748.1, read on the forward strand.
TATGATTAGGGGTTCACATCCCCCTCCAGATAAAAGGCCAAGGGAGGAAGTTTATTATGACTCCTCTGATCAGGCTTCTGTTTCTTCTGTTTCTTCTTCTGACCAGGAATATTCTTTTCCTCCTTATGAGGATTCTGATGCTGAGGAATCCATTCCTTCAACTTCTCCCCCTGAGGATTTCTCTTTTGGGGAAACTTTGCATGAAATGAGGGAACATTTCCACTGGGAAAGACAGGAGTACTCGGAATCTAAGAAAAGACTAAGGGATTTTCTTCTTCTTCCCCAACATAGGCCCCTGGCTATTCCTCCTATTTTGGATATTGTGGATGATGCTTTTTCGGAGGCTAACTTAACTCCTGACTCTCTTCCTCCAGCTCCTGTTAAGCCAGACAGATACTATAGGGTTCCTGATTCCCACCAGTTTTTATTCAAGAACCCTACTGCTGACCCTGAAACCATTTCTCAGGGTCCTAAGGGCGTTAAGGCCGCTTCTGCTAAAAACCCCATTCCCACTGAGAAGGATTCTAGATCTTTAGAAAGATGGGGCAAAAAAGTGTACACTTCTGCTACTCTATTAGGGCTTTAAACTGTCAGTTTCATATGCTGAAATACCAGCAATTTCTCGTCTGTTTTAAAGCAAAAGCTAACTTCCTTTTCCGCCTGTGCAGATGATAAGGAACTACATGACTTATTGCATGCCACTGAACAAGTTGGGAAGCATGGTTTACACTGTGGATTTGATGCCTTGGAGGCTTCTTGCAGGGCTGCTGCCTCTGGCACAGTAATTAGAAGGCATGCATGGTTAAAGGAACAAAATTTGCCAGATCAGGTAAATGCTAAATTATTGGATGCTCCTGTTCAGCATAATGTTTTATTTGGATCTAAAGCTGAAGACGTGATTAAAAAGATGGAGGACAAGGCAAAGTCCATGCAAACAGTTAAAGATTTCTTACAAGTACAGCCACCCAGATTTATCTGGAATTGGCCTACTAAAAATTGGTCCTTTCCCAATTCAGACAGGCCTCAGAGGGGTAGATATAGACGTCCCCGAGGTAGGCCTCAAACACAAGCCTCTTATAGACCAAAACAGTGGACTGCTTCCACCCCTAGGGGAGGAAGAAGACAGGTCGCAAGCTCATAGAAAACAGACTCAATGACTCCCTCTGCTGGGCTGCAGGAACTTCTTGCCTGGAAGCCCCTCTCGGAGGAAAACTTTCTCTTTTTCATCTAAATTGGACTCATATAACCCAAGACAAGTGGGTTCTGGATGTGGTTTCAAGAGGTTACAAATTCCATTTTCATACCCCACCAAGGCCAAGCGGATGGCCAGATCTTCCAAGACATCAATGGTCAGAGGCATTAAACCAGGCTATGAAAGCCATAGAACTAGTTCCACTTTCAGAAATGGGACAAGGTTTTTACTCAAGGCTCTTTCTAGTCCCCAGGAAGCAAAATTCATGGAGACCCATTCTGGATCTGTCAGTCTTGAACACTTTTCTAGAAATACCAAAATTCAAGATGCTTACTCTACAGCAGCTACTGCCAATGCTGACCAAAAACGCATGGATGGTAACTTTGGATTTAAAAGAAGCATACTTACACATTCCCATCAGACAGGAACGCAGAAAATACCTCAGGTTCAAGGCAGGATCGAGGCACTACCAATTCTCTGCGCTGCCCTTTGGATTGTCTACTGCGCCCAGGGTCTTTACCAAGTGCCTGGCTCCAGTAGTAGCTTATTGCAGACTCAAGGGAATTCAAATTTACCCTTATCTGGACGACGGTCTTATTCAGGCAGACAGCAAGGATGTCTTACTCCAGCATCTACAGTTTGTTCAGAATCTTCTCAAGTTCCTGGGATTCACTGTAAACATAAAAAAGTCAAATTTGACACCCTCACAACAGATAATTTTTCTGGGCGCTTCTGTAAACACAACAACCCAGATGGCATTTCGGACATACGAAAAACAGTTACAGCTGGCTTCAACTTTCAAAACCTTGGCAACTACAACTCCGCTATCTGCAAGGAGATTCCTGCAGGCTCTGGGTTACATGGCCTCCTGCATCCTTCTCGTACCATATGCAAGACTACATATGAGGAAAATACAGTGGTACCTAAAAAGTGTATGGTCTCAGCATTGTCACAGTCTGGACAATACTGATCTCCGTCCTGCCTTGTCTTCAAAAGGAATTCCTTTGGTGGTCCAAGGCATGTACTCTAAACAAAGGAAAACCCTTCTGTTGCCTCCTGCCACTCAGATTCTAACCACGGACGCCTCAGATTATGCATGGGGAGCCCATTTTTGAGGCAACTGTCCACAGGGCCTTTGGACAAAGGATCAGAAGCACCTGCATATCAATTTAAAGGAAATGTTAGCCGTTGTTCAGAAAGCTCTATTGGCCTTCAGGAATCTTCTACAACCAGGACAACTACTGATACGGACAGACAACACCACAGTTATGTGGTACATAAACAAGCAAGGGGGATCTCATTCCTATCCCCTTTGCAGACTAGCCATGGATCTTTGGAACACAGCTCTAGCTTGCAATCTGGACCTTCAAGCACAGTTTCTACCAGGGAAGCAAAACTTCCTGGCAGACAGTCTGAGCAGAAACCTTTCGGATCCACACGAATGGATGTTGGACTCCGAAATATTCAAGATGATTACAGCAATCTGGGGATGTCCTCACATAGACCTCTTTGCATCCCACCTCAATCATCAACTACAAATTTTTTTGCACCAGGACTTTCCACGATCTAGCTTGGAAAGTGGATGCTCTATCATTCAGTTGGAGAAACCTCTCGGGATATGTCTTTCCGCCTCTTCCTCTTCTTCCACAGGTATTACTAAAGATCAAGCAGGACAAGCCCAAGATGATGATCTTGCTGCCCCAAATTGGCCTCGAGAGTTTTGGTACCCAACACTGAGAAACCTTTGTCTAGAGCCACCCTGGGTTTTACCACAGACTCCAAACCTTCTGTCCCAGCACCATGGTCAGATTCTACACTCCCATGTCAAAACTCTCAGCCTGGCGGCCTGGTTAATCCAGGATCTTTGATTCATTCTCTCCTACCCAAGCAGGTTATGGATGTCATTTTAGAAGCCAGACGTCGTAGCACTAGAAAATCTTATGCAGGAAAATGGAAAAGATTTTGTTCCTGGATGCAGGCTCAGGATTCTGATCCTCTTATTCCTAACATTCCTCAGATTTTACTTTACCTGTCAGACCTCTTACATAAGGGTCTCTCTTTCTCTTCCATAAAGATACATGCCTCTGCTATTTCTGCTCATTATAATACAGACCCTCCTATCTTTTCCCATCAGCTCATGAGACAATTTCTCAGAGGAGCTAAGAATTTAAGGCCCCCTAGATCTCCTCCCATTCCTGCTTGGGATCTCAACTATGTTTTGGAAAAGCTCACCTTCCCTCCTTTTGAGCCTGCTGCCTCATCTGACATCAAGTTTTTATCTTGGAAGACAGCCATCCTGTTAGCTCTGACCTCTGCCAGGAGGGTTTCAGAGTTGCAAGCTCTTATGGCTGTGGAACCTTATATTATTTTTCATCAAGACAGGGTGTCTTTAAGGACTAATTCTACTTTCATGCCTAAGGTGGTTTCCAAAATGGCTTTAAATCAAACTATTCACTTGCCAACTTTTTTCTCACTCCTCAAAATAAAGGGGAAAGGATCTTACATTCCTTGGATGTACACAGACAACTACGTTTTTACCTGGACAGAACCAAGGACATCAGGAAATCAGAGCAATTGTTTGTTTCTTATGCTTCAAGTTCCTAAGGTAAAGCCATTTCAAAACAGACCATTTCTAAATGGATTGCTCATGGAATCAGATTTTGCTATTCACACCATGGAAAGCAAATCCCAGGGAGTATAAGGACTCACTCTACCAGAGCTGCTGCCACTTCAGCTGCCTTCCTCAGGGGAGTTCCTACCAAAGACATTTTGGAAGCTGCAACTTGGAGTTCAGTGTATACTTTTTCCAAGCACTACAATCTGCCTCTCTACTCTAAGTCTAGGGCAGGCTTTGCTTCTGCAGTCTTGCAGGGCCTTATAGCCGCCCCCTCTACTTTATGACCACCTCCCTTTCTTTCTGCTGTGGGATTCTACCCTATAGTCATGACTGCAACAGTGAAACACGATGAACATAGTACAGATGTCCTTCATGGATGCATCTGCAGTCATAACAACTGGGTTGTCCTGTCGTCAGGCAGCCCTTCAGTCGGCCGGATTCCAAAGTCCGGGTCTGGCTTCGGCTGATGTCGCACTTCACCCGACGTCATCTCTGTTGGTCTTCGGGTATATAAGCATCAGCCGATGCCATTTTCTTCAGTCTTTCTTGCCGCGTGGCGCCCGAAGCAGAAGCTGTTCGCAAGTGACGGTCGGTCGGATCCAGAGATTACTTCTACCGAATACTACTTCGAAGACTTCTAAAGCTAAGTACCCCGTTGGGGACTCTTTCTTGCCTCAGCCGATGTCAGAAAAAGTTAATAATTGTTTAACCTGTGGGAAACAAATACCTCATAAAGATTTCCACTCTTACTGCCTGCCCTGTTTAGGCCCAGCCCACGACGTAGCAGCCTGTTCGTCCTGTGCTTCTTTCAACCGACGAACGCTTAGACGTCGGTCAGAGTTTGCAGAACAGTTTTTCGGTTCTGACTTTGCGTACATTATGCCGTCGGACCCTCCGACTTCGCATTCTGCCAAAAAACGCAAAGAAAAGGACCGACACTCGCGGTCCGCGGTTTCGGCCGAAACCATGGTTAAGCAAACCGCGAGTGTCTCGGTTTCGGCCGAAACCGAGAAAACTGATCAAACTACACCTGAAACTATCACTACAACTGAGGTCCCTGCTAACACTCTTGAATCGGCCTCAGAAATTTTACCCACTACGGTGCTTACCACTGATTTATCAGACACCATTCCCTTGGATGTCTCTACCCCAGCACGTGGTGCTGCTAGGCCTCCAGCAGCCATGTCCATTAAGGCCTTCGCCAGGGCTAAAGCAGCCAAGACTACTAAAACAGTGCCTGTTAAACCCCCCACCAGGCCCTCTGCCAGTTCTCAAATGCTTACCTTGGCAGAAGATTTAATTTCATTAATTAGAGGATCTCAATCTCACCCAGACAGGGCCTCTCAGCCCCCAGAAAGAGACCTAGGGCAGAGCCCCTGAGCCAGTGTCCTCTGATGATTCTGCTGATGAATCAGACATAACTGACCAGCCAGAGGCTCCTTTCTCCAATTTTGAAGATTCTGATGCTGAAGAATCCATTCCAGCTGCTTCCCTCCAGAAGAATTCTCCTTTGGGGAAACCTTGCATGCCATGCGAGAACAGTTCCAATGGCAGCAACAGGATTTTTCAGACTCCAGGAAAAGACTTAGGACTTTTTTGCACCTACCACAGCACAGGCCCTTAGCTATCCCTCCTGTTCTCTCTGTGGTGGATGATGCTTTCAATGATGCCTGCTCCGCTCCAGATTCCTTACCCCAGCCCCTGCCAAACCAGACAGATTTTACAGGGTGCCAGATACTCATCACCACCTCTACAAGGCCCCTCTTGCAGACCCCGAAACTATATCCCAGGGTCCCAAGGCAGTAGCATGACCATAGCTAAAAACCCTGTTCCTTCTGAAAGGGAAGCAAGGTCATTAGACAGATGGGGTAAAAAGGTTTACACTTCAGTCACTCTTTCAGCTAGAGCTTTAAATTGTCAGTTTCACATGATACAATACCAAGAGTTTATGCTTGATCAGTTAACTAAAAAGCTAACCACTGATGAATCTCTTGATAAGAATTATGTATTAGAAATGGTAAATAACATACAGCAGGTTAGTAACCATTCTTTAAAATGTGGCTATGATGCACTGGAGGCTTCATTTAGATCAGCCATGACTGGCACAGTAATTAGAAGGCATGCATGGCTAAAGGAGCAAGCTTTACCGGATCATGTTAAATCCAAATTGCTTGATGCTCCTATGGATAAATCAAGTTTGTTTGGTACACCTGCCCAGCAGGTTATGAAGAAAATGGAAGAAAAGGCAAAATCAGTCCAGACAGTTAAAGAATTCTTGCAGTTTCAACCCCCAAGGTTTAGCAGGAACTGGCCTGCCAAAAATTGGTCCTTTCCTGACTCCACAAGACCTCAAAGGGGCAGGAATAGACGTTCCAGAGGCAGAAACCAATCCAGAGGAGGTGCCTACAGAGGACGACAGTGGCAAGGTAACAACAGAGGCACAGAATCAACACCTGCCTCTACATCAACACAGCCACAGTGACTTAAACCTAAATCCGCCAACCAGGGAACAAATAGCAGCTCCTCTAGGCGGAAAGCTGACCTTATTTTCAAAAAACTGGCACCACATAACAAAGGACAAGTGGATATTACGAACCATAGATCAAGGTTACCGGTTCCACTTCCACACTTTACCAGTCAAAAGAGGAATGCCAAACCTACCTCCAAATCAAAAAACAGAAGCTCTACAGCAGATAATGGAATTAGCAAACATGAGAGCTGTGGAAAAAGTGCCAACAGCAGAGCAAGGAAAGGGGTTCTACTCCAGACTATTCCTAGTTCCAAGAAAGGAAAAAAGTTGGAGACCAATTCTAGACCTGTCTACCCTAAATACTTACATCATTGTCCCAAAATTCAAAATGCTGACCCTACAGCAACTTCTTCCCATGCTGGGCAAGGAGTGTTGGCTGGTAACTCTAGATCTCAAGGAGGCATACCTGCACGTCCCCATTCGACCTATCTGCAGAAGATACCTCAGATTTCTTGCAGGATCAGAGCACTATCAATTCTCAGCATTGCCCTTTGGCTTATCTACTGCCCAGAGTATTCACAAAATGCCTGGCATCAGTAATCGCCCATTGCAGACTACAGGGAATTCAAATTTATCCATACCTGGACGACTGTCTGATACAAGGGGACAACAAAAGCAAGCTGACAACAGATTTACAAAGGGTCATTTACTTGCTTCAAGCACTGGGATACACAGTCAATTTACAAAAGTCAAGGCTGATACCATCCCAGACAAGGACTTTCCTGGGAGCGGAATTGGACACAGTAAGACAAATGGCATTCCTAACTACAGAAAAACAAAAAGAACTCCCTCTTTACTTCTTGGCACTAACAAATCTGAACAAGTTAACAGCAAGAAAGGTACTGCAGGCCTTGGGTTTCATGGCATCATGCATAATCTTGGTTCCATTTGCCAGACTACATATGAGAAAGCTTCAGTGGTACCTAAAGAATTTATGGTCCCAACACAGTCACAGCCTAGAAACGGAAATCCCACTAATACCATGCTTAAAACAGGAGTTCCTATGGTGGGCTCGCATGCCAGTCAAACCCAGGCCTGCCCTTTCGCAAAGGTCAAGCAAGCCAGACCATCACAACAGATGCTTCAGACCTAGGATGGGGGGCACATATGCTGGACAAATGCGTGCAAGGATTGTGGACACAGGATCAACTTCACCTGCACATCAACCTAAAAGAAATGCTGGCAGTAAAACTGGCAATCCAAAAGTTCAGACCATTTCTCAAGGAAGGCCAGTTGATGATAAGGACAGACAACACCACAGTCATGTGGTACATCAACAAACAGGGAGGCACTCATTCCTACCCCCTATGCAGAATGACTTTGGAACTGTGGACCCTGGCACTCAGCTACAACATCCAGTTACAGGCAATATTTGTACCAGGAAAAGAAAACTCTCTAGCAGATATGTTAAGCAGGACTACATCGGATGTCCACGAATGGCAGCTACACCCGGACATCTTCAAGACCATCTCGAAGAAATGGGGAATGCCTCAGATAGATCTATTCGCATCACCTCTCAATCACCAGCTCAAAAAATTCTGCACAAGGACATTCCACCCACTAGCATGGAAAGTGGACTCGCTCTCCTTCAGCTGGAAAGGACTAACAGCATATGCATTCCCACCTCTTCCCTTGATACACAAAGTACTACTAAAAATCAAGGAGGAACGTCCAAGGATAATCCTGATAGCTCCAAACTGGCCAAGACAGCATTGGTACCCACTGCTGAGGAACATGTCTCGGAACAATATGTGGCCAATACCCCTGATGCCTTTGATGCTAACTCAGAACAACTACAGCACCATGCATCCAAACCTAAAAACATTGCAACTGACTGCATGGAACATCACATAGCAGCTGCTAATCCACAGCTTTCACAAAGAGTTAAAGACATTATTCTTGAAGCACGCAGGCCTTCAACAAGAAGAAACTATGCTGGGAAATGGAAAAGGTTTGCCATTTGGAGCATAGAAAGAGGTAAAGATGTATCAAACATAGATATGCCCAACATTCTGGAGTATCTGGCCGAACTACTTCATTCAGGCCTGTCCTATTCCTCCATCAAGATTCATGCATCAGCTATTTCAGCAGAATACAGCTTTGATCCACCTGTTTTTTCACACCCTTTGCTCAGGCAGTTCCTCAGAGGAATCAAGAATGTAAAACCTCCAAGGAAACCACCATTACCAGCCTGGGACTTGAACTTTGTGCTAGAAAAATTGACTCTATCACCTTTTGAACCAGCAGCAACAGCAGACCTGCAACACCTGTCATGGAAAACTGCTTTCCTACTGGCAATTACTTCAGCAAGGAGGGTTTCAGAACTACAGGCCTTAATGGCAGTGCAACCCTTTCTAATCTTCCACCAAGATAGAGTGTCCATGAGGACTAACCCTACATTTATGCCTAAGGTGGTATCCAGAGTGTCCTTAAACCAGGCAATCCACCTACCTACCTTCTTTCCCAACCCACAAAACAGAGGGGAAAGAATACTGCATACCTTGGATGTACATAGACAGCTACGCTACTACTTGGACAGAACAAAAATAGCAGAAAGACTGACCAACTTTTCGTAGCCTATGCAACAGGAAGGGAAGGAAAAGCTATTTCCAAGCAGACAATCGCCAAATGGATAGGAAATTGCATACGATTCTGTTACTCCTTCCATGGAAAGCAAATTCCACAGAACATAAGACCTCATTCTACAAGGGCAACAGCCACTACCACAGCCTTCTTACGAGGAGTGGCTACCAAAGACATTATTGAGGCGGCTACTTGGACCTCCGTGCATACATTTGCCAAGCATTATAATTTACCTCTATATTCCAGATCCCGAGCAGGGTTTGCCACTGCTGTTCTGCAAGGGATCCTAGACACACCATAATCTACCTTTATCCTCCTCCCCTAGTTGGCTATGGTATTCTACCCAGTTGTTATGACTGCAGATGCATCCATGAAGGACATAGTACAGTTTTGTACCTACCATAAATGTAGATGTCCGAATTGGATAGCATCTGCAGTCAGGATTACCTCCCTCCTTCCCTCTGTGGTACTCCTAGGGTGTTTACCCTTCTAATAGCTAGCTAGTGGGGGGACTTCTTTCATGGTGTATTTGTTTGTATTTATGTACATACATGCTTATTTTTGTGTTTACCTCTATCTTTTGGAAACATTGGCATCTATCCAAAATTTTTAGCCTTCTAGAGGGCTTCTGGCATCTGGGGCAAGAAACACTGAAGAAAATGGCGTCGGCTGATGCTTATATACCCGAAGACCAACAGAGATGACGTCGGGTGAAGTGCGACATCAGCGAAGCGGACCCGACTTTGGAATCCGGCCGACTGAAGGGCTGCCTGACGACAGGACAACCCAGTTGTTATGACTGCAGATGCTATCCAATTCGGACATCTACATTTATGGTAGGTACAAAACTGTACTTTGTGTACACTTACCATAAATTTAGATGTTCGAGTGTCTTCACTGTTGCAGTCTGGGTTTCCCTCCCTCCTGTCCCCTCTTATTTTTTCTTTTGTGTGGTTCCTTTTTTCACCCTTCTGAGGTGTATTTGCAAAAGGTATGGGACCTTACTCATTTTGGAACTTCTGACATCTGGGGCAAGAAAAACTGGAGAACATGGCGTCGGCTGTCAGCTTTGTACTCCTGGTGCTCTGGCGTCAGGGAGCATGGCTGAACAGCCGACACCAGACCCAGACTTTGGGATTCTGGCCGGCAGGGGAGAACCCTACAGTCATGACTGCAACAGTGAAGACACTCTAACATCTACATTTATGGTAAGTGTACACAACTGTACTTTGTACAGATAGACTGCCACCAGCCTTTAGGAAATCTGATAAATTATAGAGTTCTATAAACCCACAAATTTCTCCTTAGGAATCCTAGGGCAGTCCCTACAGTTGTTTCCCTTTCAAAATCCGCTCTTTCCAAGCATCTCATGACTTCTAACCCCATCTTTTCAGACAAGGATGAGATGGCCATTGATAAGTTTGGAAGGAATTTGTATACTTCAATTTTAGCCTTCCAAACAGTAAATTGTCGAGCATATATGTCAAAGCCTCTTCTGGCTTCATTTGACAATATGAAGAAATTGAAAGCTGATCTTCCTTAACTAGACTTTCCTCAGTATCTCAGGTATGTCATTCTCTGAAATGTTTGTAAGATACTGCTGATGTTTCCAGAGCTGCTGCTACTGGATTAGATAAGGGGAAAGTTGCTTGGTTACACTTGGTCTTTACCAGAGGATGGTAAGCAGAGCTTTTGAATTCACTTCTGGGTAAAGAGGTGTTTGGATCTTCCTCTAAAGTTCTGTGAAAAATTTTAAGAAAGGGGAAAGTTAATTCATGGAGTTTCTCAGATCTTTATGTCCCCTATTTTCAGCTGTCATAGAAATGTTGATTCTGGTCCAGGGCCCTTTTATAGGAAATATTCTAAACAATCCCAACAGAAGACAGGCAACCAGGTTTTTAAGAAGCAGTGTCAGACAGATTCCAAAATGATAGTAGGACTTTCATTAGCCCAGGGACAGTCAAAAAAAAAAATTAGACTGACTATGACTCTTATTGGTCTCAAACCTTTCCCCATTGTAGCACTTCTTAAACCTTTCTCAGAACATTTATCTTCACTTCTCACTTTGGCCCCAGATTGCAACACTTTGGCCCTAATAATCATACAGAAAGGCTACAGCTGGCAGTAGGGACTGTCTGACTCGCTTTCTAGTGATTCTTCCACATCCAGGTCAATCAAACCTCTCTGTTTTCTCATATTGTGTATCACATACCATCTCAGAAATTAATAGAGCCTGTCCATCCAGATCATATAGTGGAATTTACTCCAGGCTATTTCTGGTGCTAAAGGAAGGGGGAAAAGTAGAGATGTATGCTGGACCTCTCATTTCTAAACCTTTACATCAAGATTCCAAAAATCAAGTGCTTTCTCTGCAGTGTTTCTTACCTGTGATTGCTCCTTTTAGTTTCCTAATAGCTCTGTACTTACAGGATGGCTGTTGTACTGCAATTCATAAGGAATTCAGATGCTTTTTAAGGTTTTATGTGCCTGGTTCACTTTTCAGTTTTCTGCTGCACTCTTTGGGTTATCAACAACTCTTTGCATGTTTACAAAGTGTCTAGCTCCAGTAATAACTTATTGCGGGGTGTACTGCATACACATTTAGACTACCATATTTTTGCAGATGGTTTCCTAGGTTGTCTAAATGAACCTCCTCTTTTCATCAAGTACCACCTTCTCAACTTGGGTTTTCAAGTAAACCTTGAAAAAAATCATCCCTGACTCCATCTTACAAGATAGTGTTTTTTGGCTGCCTCCTAGATACATCCTTCATAATGGCCTGCCTTCTTCAGGGCAAACAGGAGTTTTAGG